>NC_052499.1:57045844-57345844 GCF_016617805.1 Bactrocera tryoni
CGTTATATTGGAAGAGGCGTGGTTGCGAACCGATTTCACCCATATTTTGTACATGTCATCCAGGGGTGTTAGGAAAATGTTATATACCAAATTTCATTGAAATCGGCTTAGTAACCACCAGGATATGGTTCTTGGTCATGATGGGCAGCACCACGCCCGTGCAATTACAAAAAAAAACGCAGGTGCAGCTTCCTTCTGCCACTACTTCCGTAAAATTTAGTGTTTCTGACGTTTTTTGTTAGTCGGTTAACGCACTTTTAGTGATTTTCAACATAACCTTTGTATGGGAGGTGGGCGTGGTTATTATCCGATTTCTTCCATTTTTAAACTGTATATGGAAATACCTGAAGAAAACGACTCTGTAGACTTTGGTTGACATAGCTATAGTAGTTTCCGAGATATGTACAAAAAACTTAGTAGGGGGCGGGGCCACGCCCACTTTTCCAAAACAATTGCATCCAAATATGCCCCTCCCTAATGCGATCCTTTGTGCCAAATTTCACTTTAATATCTTTATTTATGGCTTTGTTATGACACTTTATAGGTTTTCGGTTTCCGCCATTTTGTGGGCGTGGTAGTGGGCCGATTTTGCCCATCTTCGAACTTAACCTTCTTATGGAGCCAAGAAATACGTGTACCAAGTTTCATCATGATATCTCAATTTTTACTCAAGTTACAGCTTGCACGGACGGACGGACAGACAGACATCCATCCATTTTCACACTGTCAGCAGAAGTTCTTATAAGAAATGTCTTAAGCGAATTTGGCTGTTAGTAGATTTAGCAGTCAAGAGCTACACGAATGAAGAGGGCGGCACTACGCCCATTTTTTCAAAACTTGTAGCCCACAGGTTACCCTTGTCACCGCAATCCTCTGTGTCAAATCACAGTCATGTATTATATTATAGAGCCTAGTTATGGCATATTTTAAGTTTTCTTTAATGACATTTTGTGGGTGTGGCAGTGGTTCGATTACGTCCACGAACTCCGTCTTACCTTTTTGTCATGGAATATGTATACTAAGTTTCTTCAAGATATTTCGACTTTTTCTCGAGTTACAGCTTGCACGGATGGACGGACAGACAGACAATCACCCGGATTAGATCTCGTCTTGTCATTCTGATCATTTATATACATATATATATACATTGAGCTTTCCAAAGTAAACAGGACTTTAAAAAAAACAGAACAAATGGTTTTTTCTGCAAAATTAATTTATTTTATTCAAAATAGTCTTCTTCTGCTTCAATACGGCTTTTTGCACGGTCCAAAAGCATGTCGAATGAGTGTTTTACCTCGTTGGCCGGTATGACCGCCAGTATGCCGGTGCAAGCCTTTTGAATGGCCTCTACGTCTGCATAACGCTTTCCTGTAATGGGCAAATGCATTTTTCCGAAAAGAAAGAAGTCGCACGGTGCCATATCAGGTGAATATGCGAGTGGTTAATGGTTAAAATGTGATTTTTGGTCAAATAATCGGTCACAAGCGTCGATCGATCAGACGATTCTGAGCAATTTTTGCGGAACAAACCGTGCACACACCTTTCGTAAGCCCAAATGTTCGGTCAAAATGCGATAAATCGATGTTTTGGAGATGTTCAATTCCATTTCCATGAATTTCAATGATGATTTCGGCTGATTTTTGATGAATTCACGCACAGTTTCGATGGAGTTTCCGGTGATCACGGATTTTGATTGGCCCACATGTTAATTGTCATTTATGTCCTCACGACCACTTTGAAAACGTTGAAACCACTCAACCACTCTGCTATGGGATAGGCAATCATCGCCATCAACTTGTTTCATCAATTGAAACGTTTCGGTAAAAGTTTCACCAATTTTAAAACAAAATTTAATGTTGGCTCTTTGCTCGAAGCTCATTTTCGCACCGATAACACAAACATACTGATACGAAAAATGACCTTAAACACTCATTTGAAATGCTAATTGATCGGGCTAAAGGCTGTATCGAAGCACAAGGAAACTACTTTGAATAGAAAAATATAACTTTTGAAAAATATTATTTTTTGCGACAGACCTTGTAAAACGCAATAACTTCACTTCCAATCAATGAAATGTCATGAAATTCTCACTGAAAAATCGATAAAGATAGCAGATTCTAACGCACCAGTCAACTTATAGATGGCGCCACCAGGGGGCGCTAGATTCAAACAGTCCTCTATCACAGTATTGCATACAACGTCGAACTGTTCACGATCGATTTTCATGTTTCAAGAGTGCAAAAAAGCCGTACATTTCTTTAATAAAAACACACTGGCGCGACGAGAATTTGCGAGGATGCACATAAATTGGGTGATCACAAAATGACGAAAAGTACTTTTTTCCGACCAATCGAAGTTTAATATGAAAGGTTCAAATGTTTTGAAGCTGGTGCGCAGACCGAAGACAACACCTCAATCCGCATTATACATGAGGCATGGTGAAACACAGTGGAGACAATGTACTAGTGTGGGGTTGTTTTTTTGGGCATTAAAGAGGGCCGATCCATCATACAAATATATGTATAAAATATTCTTCACAATATTATGTTGTCGCATTCTGAAGAAGAAATGCTTTTAGAATATAATAACATATTTGTGTAAAACAGTGGTTTGACCGCACAATCACCAGATCGCAATCCTCTAGAGAACCTATGGGAAGTTGTAGATCGAAAAATCAAACTTGAGAATTGTAAAAATAAGGACGATTAAGGGAAGCATGGCAAAGCATTTTTTGCGATACACTAAATAAATTAATTGAATCCATGTCTCACTGATGTGGAGTTTTATTGAAAAATAAGGATTACGCATTCAAATATTAAAAGAAATTTTCTATCATAAATTTCAGTTTAATCGAAAAACTTTTGTTATAACAGCTTATTCTGTTCCTTAGTTCTGTTTTGAATGGGAGTTTTGAATAAGACAACCTTATTTACTAATTTTAATCATGTTCAAAGAAGGAAAAAATCGAGTTTTATACGAAATAATCTTCTACAAGGATAATCAATCGAAATTTCTTGCAATGCAATTATTTTCAAATGTCACATTTGGCTGTGGCTTTACTGCTACGTTAATAAGCTAATCTGTTTCTTACAAAATGGTCCGGCAATTTCCACCTCAATCACTCAAAACGAAATAGGCCTGCAACTTTTTCTGCCATTGAGCAGCGATTTTCAATATTGTAATCGCAATTGTGATAATCGCACAATTACAAATTGAATGAAGGAGGGCCGCAGTAAAAGATGCAAGAATACCAATCATATTCTTACCTCTAGCTGTACAGACACACAAGGCATATTTAACGATAACGGTACAATGGCAGTGACGACAAGCCCTTTATAATACAAATCAGAATTAAATGGCAAAATTACAAAGGAAAATCGCCTATAGCCACATCATTAAATTGTCGATGGCAAATCGCGTAACAGCTGCAGCAGCAACAACAACAATAACAACGACAATAACAACACCAGTGACAACAACAGCAGGCCAAGGCGAAAATTGGATGGCTGGTTGCGGTTGTAGGCCAGCTGACTGGCTGACGCGCAGCTTGGCGCACACGCGCACGCACATGCAATTATGCGGCTGTGTTGCTGTGCGGCTGTGCGGCAGCGAGAATGCCGCCACCATCACCTACATACGAGCGCCGGCATTTAAGTGCGCGACGCTGCCGACACACGACGACTTTAGCGAAATAAAGAGCAGCAAAAGCACCCAGTAGACCATGTTGCACACAAACAAACACACACACACACAGAGGCTCACAGAGGCACACATACATGCGCACTAAAGTTGAGACTAAAAATTTCAATTGAATTCTGGAATTCACTTTGCAGACGGCATTGAACAACAATAACAATAATGACAACAATAAGAAGAACAAGAACGAGTTGCACCAACACTAAATTGAAAATTTCAATCTTTCGCTCGTTGAGCAGCAAAATGCAGTAGCGCCACGCCACGCCACGCCGGGTGATGGCGTACACAATTCTATATTGCCACATAATGCCTTCACAGTTACAGTTATTTTTTGCTGTGTTCACTTCTTTTTTTGTGTGCTTGTAAACTAAATATGAGTATGCCACACTATGTGGCAACATAATACGCGGCAGGAAGTTGTGAATGTCGATGCCGTTTTAAAATACGTTATCATTTAATACTTTTCTTCAGGCATGATATCACCAATACATGTGCACACAAACATACTATGTATATATGTACATATACAAATACAAATAAAAAGACCCACATTTGTAGGCTCGCGCTTACGCACACAAGGCACACAAACAATTTTCCAACGCATAATACAATAGAGCAATTTATGGGAGCTGCTAGCGAATACGGAGACTGTACTTATACTTGTTACATTTCGAGAAAAAACTGCATAATGAACTAGGCAATAGGGTTTTGAAATCTTTCAAGCAAAGTTCAACGTATGCTTCTTCATTTTTATACTCTTGGGGACTTTTAAATTTTTGCCCTAAGTATTGCCCAAAGATAGCCGCTTGCTTTCTTCAGACGATCAAATTACTGATACCACCAATACCACCAAAAACATAGCAAATTCTTCCCCTCACCCTTCAAACCTGACTTGTTATACCCTGTACAGGGTATATTAAGTTTGTCACGAAGTTTGTAACACCCAGAAGGAAGCGTCAGAGACCCTATAAAGTATATATATAAATGATCAGTATGTTGAGCTGAGTCGATTTAGCCATGTCCGTCTGTCTGTCTGTATATATGTATACGAACTAGTCCCTCAGTTTTTAAGATATCGTTTTGATATTTTGCAAACGTCATTTTCTCTTCAAGAAGGTCGGAACTGTCGATATCGGACCACTACAACATATTGCTGCCATATAAACTGAACGATCGGAATCAAGTTCTTGTATGGAAAACTTTTGCATTTGACGTGGTATCTTCACGAAATTTGACATGGACTACTGCTTAAGATAATAATATAATCTCCGAAAAAATTGTTCAGATCGGATTACTATAGCGTATAGCTTCCATACTAACTGAACACATAGTTACTAAAAGAAATACACCTGTGAAGGGTATATTAGCTTCGGTGCAGCCGAAGTTAACGTTTTTTTCTTGTTTTCGCTTGACGTTGTTGTCAGAGTCTCACCTTTCATCACCAGTAACCACCCGTCTCAGAATTGGAAAGCTTTTGATGCGATTCAGTAGCGATTTACAGATGGCAATTCGGTCCATGAGGTTATTTGTTGTGAACGGTCGGAGTCGACCATATCTATTATTTTAACAATATTAACGTCAATTGGCCTTCCAGAGCATGATGCATCTTTGATATCAAAATTATGGGAGCGGCATGGACAAAACAGAAATTGAGCATAATTGACTCCTACTGTATATGGACCATTAATTTGGCGTGTTTTCTCTTTTCTGGTGTCTACCTACTGTTTCCCTAACATTGTAGCATAATACTAGGTTGTCAAAAAAGTCTTGCGGCATTTTCGCTAGTTGGCGCTGAAAGCGCGTAGTTCTAGTTTTATTCGTCGCATCGGGTCATGCTATACCTTTTTGGAAAGCTAGTTTCACGCACTAACACGTGTTTGATTGGAAATCATGGAGCAAAATAAAGAGAAAATACGGCATATTTTACAGTACTACTACGATAAAGGCAAAAATGCATCTCAAGCCGCCAATAAAATTTGTGCAGTTTATGGACCCGATACAGTTTCCATTTCCACCGCACAACGATGGTTTCAACGTTTTCGTTCTGGTGTAGAGGTGGTCGAAGATGCGCCACGCTCCGGAAGGCCTGTCGTCGAAAATTGCGATAAAATCGCTGAATTGGTCGAAAGAGACCAGTATAGTAGCAGCCGTAGCATCGGTCAAGAGCTGGGCATGAGTCATCAAAAATTCATTTCAATTTCAATAAAAATAAAAAAATTCAATAAAAATACCGCAAGACTTTTTTGACATCCAATATATATTCAAAAAAGTTTCCAATTTGTGAGGTTTGTAATAATGTTCGTGCATAAATTTTAATCCCCTCCGATATTGAAGGATTTTATGAGAAAGTTCAGATTAAATGCCACAATTTGTATGTTATATTTCGTAAAAGGTTTGAAAACTTTAAATTTGATTTAAATAACTTTATTGTGTGGGATTCCGTCTCCCTATCATGGGGATGTCAAAATACCAAAATGAATTCCGAAAATTTAGATTCAAAGTTTCGACCTTAGTCCACATTACTTTAATGTTTACATTGGAATATATATGAAGGGCTTGTCCTCAGATTGTGACAGAGCAGTGTAAGAAAGGACAACGGAAAAAAATGGTGCAAGAGAGCCACCAAAGTACCTTTGTTTAGTTGTAATGAAATTCGAAACGCCCTGAAGGAAACGTCTGAGACCCTCTAAAATATACTAGTATATTATACTGATATATAAATAAAAACATGACAAGCACACGTCCTTTTCTCCCCAATAAATTGCTCATTTGTCCGACCCGTCGATATCGAGCCGCTGTCAGATCAAGCAGTCATACAAATTGTACGATCAAAAGTATCTTCTTCTTTGGAAAATTTTTTTATTTAAAAATATATCTTCACGAAATTGGATAGAGTTTCCTATTCAAGTCAACGCTACAATCTACGAAAAAAAATTTCCTGATGCGATCACTATAGCAAATTACGGGGGATCCAAGTAAATGTAGGTACTTTTTTCAATAGCTGCGCGCCAGTCGTTCTTCATTTTCGTTGTTTAGCGCCAATTGTAAACTTCAAGTGTAGCCAAATACTTCTCCACCTGGTCTTTCCAACGGAGTGGCGGTCTTCTTCTTCCTCTGCTTCCCCCGGCGGGTACTGCGTCGATTACTCTCAGAGCTGAACTGTTTTCATCCTTTCGGACGATATGACGCCAGATGACGTCGACTAATCAGATCTTGTCACCATCCAGGCCTCTAAACCTTATAGCAGGACAGGGATGATGAGTGACTAGTAGAATTTGGTCTTTGTTCGTCGAGAGTGGACTTTACTTCCTAATTTCCTTTTCAGTCCGAAGTTGCTGCTGTTGGCAAGAGCTATTCTGCGTTGGATTTCGAGGCTGAAGTTGCTATTGGGGTTTTTACTGGTTCCAAGATAGACGAAATTATCTACGACCTCGAAGTTATGACTGTCAAATTTAGTGACGTGGGAGCCAAGTGGCGAGTGCGATGACTGTTTGTTTGATGACAGGAGATATTTCGGCTTGCCCTGGTTCACTACCAGACCTTTGTTGACGGTGGGCTTTAATCTTTCACACAGTACGCTCGATAGAACCTTATATGCGATGTTAAGGAGGCTTATCACAAGGTATTTGGCACAGATTGTGGGGCCTTCCTTTTTGTGTCTTGGGAAGAGCACACTTACATTCCAGTCGTCGGGCATGCTTTTGTTCGCCTTTGTCGCTGTTATTGTTCTACAAAGAAGCTGATGCTGATGATGACCTGTCCAAAATTATGTGAAAATAATACTGTATTTACAAAAAATTTCAGCAAATTCAACTCTTACATGATTTCACATTAGCAGACATACGAATAGACTCATATACTTTAGGTCATTTGAAAGCCATTTAAATGCAATTACATATATTCAAAGGTACTAGTATATGAAACTCTATACGCCAAGGTACGTCCGCTCCGCTATCACGCCGTTATACGTAGGCGTTGTTATAAAAATCAAGTTTTTGTTGCAACTCACATGCCAACGCGGCGTGTTGCTTTGTTATCGCTGCAGACTTGAATGTTGTTGTATGTCGCATTCACTCAGTCGAAGGAAACTCATGTTAACGGAACAAATCGGAAATGTTGCCGTTGAAACAAAATGTGACTACTTTTTGAGCCTAAAAAATACAATTAGAAGTGAAAAAGGAAAAATACGCACACGCCACCCACAAAGCCAACGGTGTATATGCACACACATACATATGTAAGTATAAATGTCGGCAGCCTTGACAGTAGGAGAGTGGCTGTGGCTGTGGCTATGGCTGTTGCTGATACGACACGACGCCACGATGCCACTCGCACACGCGCTGCTGTTGGTCGGCAACTGAAACTGATCGCTTGCAATCATGCATGCATGCAAGTAGCTGTGTGTGTGTTTATTTGTTTGTATGTGTAGTTGGGTGCTTTTGTCACAACTCACGCAGTAATAATAATAGCTGGCAACAACACTAATAACAGGAAGGGAAAAGTGAAACTTTTAAGCTGCTGCCGCTGTGGGCAACCAGATACACAGCTATGCATGTATGTGTGTATGTATATATGTTAAATGTGTAAGTGCTACAGCCGAGTCCAGGCGGCACAGCCAAGCGCCCGAACATGCGCCTGTTGGTGAAATCATGGCTACAACAACAATGACGGCGGCACTGCAAGTGGCAGTAATAATAACAAGAAAATAATAAAAAATTACAACAATTACAACAACTTTACAGCGAAAGCAATAGTAGCGACTTGAATTACAATACCGTTGGTTGCCATCAAATGGGTGTAGTTGATAGCTGGAAAATGTACTTAATGCATTGCTTTATAGTAAATACAAAAAAGTCATAATATACGCTCGTATACAGGCGCAAAAAAACAAAACAACAACAACAGCATATAGTGGTACAGAAAAATATTGCTGCAATGATCACACATCTCCGCGCAAATGGGAAGGAACAACTCGAAATGCCAACAACAACCACAGCGGTAATAACAAAAACAACCGTTACAATAGTAGCATAAAAGCCTGCTACCATCGTCGCCAGCGCGAAATCTGCAACAGCAGCAACAAATGTGTTTATAAACAATGCAATAGTGCCCCTGGCATTTGTGATGCGCGTAAGTAAGTTTTGTTGTCGAGTTGTTGTTGTTGTTATTGTAGCTGCAACTACCGCTGCCGCTGACTGACTTGTCGGCTTGTTCTCCTGACGATTATTATGAGTTCGATTGCATGAAGTGCAATTGAATTGCGTTCAGTGCGCAAATAGGCGAGTGGGTGTTGCGTATACGCCCCGCCCCACCACTGCAAACACCCACAACAACGCCTCTTGGTACACTCATACATCTGCAGTCATACCATGAGTGTGTCGGCGGATATGAAATGACATTTAAATGCACAAAACTTCATTACACTCAGCTGCCGGTTGTTGGCGGAAATACACACTTCAACAAACAACGTGCAACGTGTGGCTCACTGAGAGCCATACACTGTGTGTAATATCTACACATATTCGTGTTTGCAAGGATGCATACAGTTGTGATGAAAATTATTTTTACGATTGGCAGTGAGATTAAGTGCTGGAATGGAATTAATAATGGAAATTAACTGTGAAGGCAAAAAATTGATAAGCGTCGAGCATAATAAGTTTTAACGCATTATTATAAAAGTTATATATTGGTTCACTTTCAATAAGTTCTCTTACAAGTTACACACAGTGAGTGAATCACGAAATTGTTCATAAAAACGTGGGTTTTACTTTTCGTGTTACATTTCCTTTACTTGTAGCAGGAAATTAAGACAAAATATTAGCAGAAACTTAAAATAACTACGCAACTAGGGTTTCGCCTTTTTTTGAATGAAAATGCAATTTTATTGTAAAGAAATGGTTAGAAATGAATTATTCCCATCACAGCTTACAACTTTTTCCCATATTTTTGGCAAAACTCGTATAGCATTACAGTATAACTGTTCAACTTGTGTTGCTACCTAAGAATCAAGCCATTTTTCGAAGTTGTCTTGTGAGTGGAACTGCTTCTGAGCCAGACCATGTGCCATCAAATATTATTATAACAAATAATAATCGGACGGTGCAATTTTTGAGCAATATGTTGAGTGCGGCAGGATTTCTTATTTAAGCGCTTCCAGGCAGGTTTTAACAGGTTTGGCAGCGTGAGGCCAAGTATTGTCATGCAGCACAATCATATTTCGTGCCTCTCGTGGTAGTCAGGTTATAAGGAAACCAAGTTCACTGTCTCCGTATCATTCCCAGCCCATATTGTCGCTTTGAAATCGCTTGGCGATTGACTCCCAGCTCTTCTTGACTTTGACACGGATGCTGTAGTAGAAGCACGCTGCTTAAAGTTAAATGAGCACTCTTCTGAGTTTTGTTTTTGGTACATCTCCATTTACTCTTAATACTTAATATGGCCGTCCTTAGCTTCGATAATACTATTCACTATCTGTGGCATAATTTCAAATAAATTATTTAGTATTTAAGAGCTTTTATTTGACCAAGCTTCATTGACGGCCACCCAATGCGCTTCAACGTTGTGGGGTACTGAGTTTCGAATAACTCCGCTCTTTAATATACTCTACACATTTTCAAGGGATCAATATGTATCAAGCGGTTGTGCCGACCAATCCATACATCTGACTTTCTGTACTGGAGGCATTACAGTGTTATTTTTGCCAAATTTTTTGGATTAATTTCTTGTACTAACGGAGTGTTCCCTTAATCGTAGCCAATTTTTTTCTACACTCAGTGAGTAAGAGTTCTTTAGAATATTAATTCAATCCTGGGCTTTCATAATTTCATTAATTGAGCGAAGAATTCCTAGTTTATGGCACTTAAAACAGCCTAATAGCATAAGCAAACCATCAACATCTTTTAACATTTGTTGCGTAAAATTATTTCAACATTTTTGTCGTACCAAGACCATACTTTCCCATTAGATCCCAAACCATTTACTTTTGATCCATCGGAACTTTCGTTGCCCAACATCTCGATTTGTTGAGTAGAGCACGGTTAAGCTCTTTGTTTGGCCTGGTTGCTTTAAAGTTCTTCGAACAGTTTCGTTACAGACATTAAAAATTTAGTGTAACGAAAAAAAACATTTTTGGTTTCTAATGAACTAACTGTAGTAGCCGTAAAGGATGGTATGGATGAGACCCTACTCCTTGCATTCTGTTACAATCCTTTTGATAGTGAAGCGCCAACAGTAGCACTCCGGAGGTTGATGGTGGGGGTAGCAATCGACATTGCAGTGGAAAGCTCTGCGGCAAAATTAGCAGCAATATTAGCTGCATTACGTAAATTCTCTACAAGAGCCTTCCCGCATAGCCCAATAAGCAAGGGGTGGTGGACAAATAAGACCACATATTCACACGCTTTACTTGAGATATAAGGTTCCAAGTCACACTAAAAGAGGGTGGATAGCGCAGAAGCCTGCGATACACCGGCGAATCTTCCAATATCTATACAGATGGTTTCAAAATACTAATGGAGAGGGATTCGGAATTTATTGCTCGGAGCTGGATCCTAGGCTACCCTTCAAGCTTCCGGAATGGGCGGAAAGCGACCGAGGTAGCTAACAACGCAGGAAACAAAATAAAAAGGATAAATATATACATCAATAGCCAGACAGAGAATGTCCTTAGAAGAAGGGAAGCAGTAAATGTAGCGGTTGCAGGAAAGTGGCTGCATATAAATATACTGGGTTCCAGGCTACAAGAAAACTCCAGGAAACGGAACTACTGATGAGATTGCCAAAAGTGCTGTTCCACTGGCTACCAGATGCAAGAAAAATCGAAAACCACTAAAAATGATATACAACGAAGTTTCCGAAAGGGCTGACAGGCGGATCAGGGCGAGGATCACCAACATAATATGCAAACGCTTCTTCGGAAAACTCGCTTGCTTCTTACTCACATGGTTTCGAAAGAACTGCCGGCTGGTTGTCGGCCTCTTGACAGGTCACAATCTACTGTCATCACAAGCGAGCCGGACGGGCAAAAATTTTAAAGATATATGTAGAAAGTGCAGAGCTTCTGTGATCACTATTTTTTAATGGTATTTTTCGGCAAATTTGTTTGTTTTCAAATGTTTTGAAACAGAACCAATTGAAACACTGTGGTTTTGGAAATATCACTCACATTTGTTTCCTCCAATATGCTTTGCTTTACCCCACTCCCACTTCAGTTCAATATTTTCGGCATTTAAGCTAACAAAAAATTCATCAATTTACAAGTGTGTGTGTGTTAAAAACTACGGCTCATATCAGACACAATAAGTGAACGTCATTTTGACAGTTCGTGGCAGCCATGCTTGTTTACAGATTTGTGTAAAATTGACGTTCCTTCTCATACCATCTTGGGGTTAAATTTTAACGTCTCTGGCGTATTTAGTTATTATCGGGTTTTTAGTGGTTTTTACCTGTACGTGATTAGACCTATATCTACCTCTTTTAGTTTTAAGTGAATGCTATGATACTATGTAGCAACAGGTTGCAAGAGTATAAAAAGTCGTATATTGGAATATGTAAGTATTCTGTGAAAATTGTGTGCACATGAAGGAACCAAATATTGATCTTGACTCAGACACACCTTTAATTGTATCAGAAGAAAATCAACCAAACTCCATCTAACGGGATTTTCAGCTATATTATCGCTCAAGAAATATATGTAAGCAGTTGTTTAATGGTTAAACAAATATATCTATAGTTGTATAATTCAATTTAAATAAGTATAATTCAATTACTTTAAGCAATCTACATACGGTTTTGTAAAAGTTTATATAACATTGTATCATACCGTAAAGTGTTGGAAATGTGAAATTTTAAGCTTCACCTAACCAAAAAAATTAAATTCGGGGAAGTTGAAAAAAGTTACAGCTGTCAAAAACGAGTGAATAAGAGAAGAAATTCACTACATTTTGAAATTTTGTATAAGAAAGGAAAGAATGCCACGCAAGCCACCAATGAAATTTGTGAAGTTTACGGAGACGATGCAGTATCAGTTCGGGTAGCACAACAATGGTTCGCTAGCTTCCGTTCTGGAAATTTCGATGTGAAAATGCACCTCGCTCTGATCGACCTATCCTTGAAAAAGTCGATGAAATTATGGAAAATATTGACCAAGACCGTCACATTAGCCATGACATCGGTAAGAAACTTAACACGTGTCATCAAACGGTTTCGAACCATTTAAAAAAAGACTGACTACAAAAAGAAGCTCAATTTTTGGGTACCACACGAATTGTCTGTAAAAAATTCAATGGACCGAATTAACATCTGCGATTCTTTGCTGAAACGAAATGAAATCGAACCATTTCTGAAGCGAATGGTAACAGGAGACGAAAAGTGAATCAAATAAGACAATAATGTGCGAAAAAGATCATGGTCTAAGCATGGTGAAGCTCAACAAATGGTCTCAAAGCCAGCATTGGCGCCTCAAATGGTTATACTGAGTGTTTGGTGGGATTGGAAAGCCATCATCCACTATGAGCTGCTCCAACCTGGTCAAACGATTGATTCTACTTTTTATTGTCAACAACTGATGAGATTGAAGTAAGCAATCAAAAAAAAAAAACGGCCAGAAAAGATCAACAAAAAGGCTCAGTCTTCTATCAGAGCAAAGCCTGACCACACACATGTTTGATGGCTCGGCAAAAACTGAGAGAGCTTGGCTGGGAAGTTTTGATGCATCCACCATGTAGCCCCGACCTTGCACCATCAAACTACCATTTGTTTCGGTCATTGCAGAACTTCCTTAAATGGAGTAAAGTTAACCTTAAGAGAAGCCTGTGGAAATTACTCGTCACAGTTTTTCGCCAAGAAACCAGAAAAGTTTTACACTGAGGGAATAATATCTCTGGCGGGAAAATGGTAAAAAGTGGTCGACCAAAATGGTACATATTTGGTTAATTAAAGTACATTATAAATATATAAAAATGAGTTGAAGTTTGATTAGAAATACGAAAAGACTTCTCCGACTACTCAATATAAAAAATTAATTTCAATATATTGCAACCTTACTGTATTATTCGCATATTCCACTTGCAAATGTGGCTCAACACATACTTATACTACACACACATAATATTACATATGTATGATACGTAAACATACTTTAGATTTTCCATTTGTGTGTTTCCATTTAAAATTGAAAATGGTAATTCGGTCATAAAAATCAATTAATTTATGTTTTAAGCTTATTAATAACAACATTAAGTATATGCAAACAAGTCGAAAAGGTAATAAACCATAAGTGCACAGCAGCCATAAGATTCGCACTCACCCAAAGTGTGTAAATTGAATTATAAATGCAATTGAATGTGTGTGTGTGCTTAAATTACCATAAATAAAAGGTTTTGTATATGTATGGGTGCTAAAGGTTTACATTTTTGATGAAACTGTTATTTCGAAATTAGCATAATAATCACACATACATATGTACATGGAAACATATGTTTGGGAAAGCGTACCTCAGAGATAATATAAATGCACATAAGGAAATAGAGCTAATTTAGCATAATTTTGGGTTAAGCGGTGATAACTTGACTGACTTGTAAAGGTGTATATATTTAGAAGCATATTTGTTCATTGTTCGTGATTCCCAGTTTAATTCTACCATACAATAAATGGTTACTACGTATTACATAACGGAATTTTTAGAAACTACTGTCAATACATTGTTAGGCTTGAAGACAGGAGAGAGTATACTACTATATGTGACCTGGTCTACGAAAAGGGGGCTTAGGTGCGAAAACTAGTTTTCTGGGAAAAGTTGTTAAAAATCGTCAGTTTCTCGTTATCTCATTAATTGTTCTCCTTTTTTTGACACCTAAGCCCCCTTTTCGTAGACCAGGTCACATATATGAACTACTATGAGCAAAAAATATAAAAGGCTTTGTTAGTAATTTTAAAATTCTTTATTTATTTTTCAAAATCTATGCCGCCACCCTTAAAGTAATCCTTTTTGTCCCCAATACAGTTGTTAAAGTCAATTTCCGGAGCAGCCTTGAATGTGCGTAGCGATTCACGTTTAATTAATGTGTTCAATAGACTCAAAATTGTTTCCCCGGAGCGGTCGTTTAAGTTGCTGAATAGCCAGAAGTCACACGGTATTAAATCAAGCGAATACGGAACTTGCGGCACGGTATTGCTCGAAAATTTGGCGAAAAGCTCACGAAGGATCAATCTAGCATGCGACGGTACTTTATTGTAATGCAAAAACCAAGAGTTGTTGATCTATAATTTCGGCCTCTTTTACGAATAGCTCCGCGCAAATGAAGCATACTCAAATAGTAGTTCTTGTTGACAGTTTGGCTAGTCGGAAGGTATTCGGAGTGTACCACAACTCGATAGTCGAAGAAAACTTTCAACATAACCTTGTTTTTTTGCCTGTTTTGACGTGGTTTTATCGGCTTCGGCTTACCTTTGTCATGATATTCGGTCGATTGAATGTCTGTTTCCTGGTCATAAAGACGTTTCATCAAATCCTGGTAGTTCGAAAGCATTACTCCACAGACGTTAACGCGACACTGTTTTTTGAAAAAAATTTAGTGATTTTAGAACCAATCGTGCTCTCACTTTCCTTAGGCCCAAATGATCTTTCAAAATGGTTTTCACTGAGCCTTCCAATATTCCAACGATACCAGTAAGATCTCTGACTGTTAGTTGTCGATTCTCAAGCATCAATTCCTTTATTTTATTGACGTGTTAATGTTGATGGCCGTGCTGGACGTGATTCGTCGTCATGAACCCCTTTGATTAATTTGTACAAATTACACACTTTTGCTTGTGATCGAAGGTTTTTTTCAACATTCTGGACTTTTCAGAACCAAAAATTTGATTTCGACACAAAATTTAATGGAACGTCTATGTTGAATAACGAAATTTGAAAAATGTACCATAGTTTCCATAGTCCTTATTTTGATCAATTTTCATTCGGACAAGATACAGGGTTTGTCCGCTGCGACCGTACTTCGGATCGTGCGCGCACCGACTGGATTCCGTAGAGGACGTTCCTAGCTAACGAACGAGCGGCTGATCAGTTGTCTTCGAGCACCTGGAGAGTCAGGACAAACATTTTTGCGCAACGTGTTTCTGAAAGTGGTGCAAGCAGAAAATGCAGCGTTCATTAGAACAGAGGTGCGTGATTAAATTCTTTGTGAAACTCAGTAAGTCTGCGACAGAGACGTTCGATATGATCAAGCCGGCTTACCCAGATGGATCTTTGAGTATGATTTTGAGCCAAATAGGCAATCTTCCGAGTGGCAAAAAAGGGAAGAAAGAGCAAATGCAAAGATAAAACGATGCTCATTGTCTTTTTTGACATCAAAGGCATTGTTCACCATGAATTTATTCCTCCTGGACAAACCGTCAACGCCAAGTTTTACATGGAAGTCTTCACGAGACTCAAACGAAGGGTCAATCAGGTATGACAAAACATCGCAGCCGATTGGAAGTTGCACCACGACAACGTCCCGGCTCACACTGCCTTTCTTGTGAACAGCTACCTAACCAAGGCCAGCATCCCAATGCTTCCGCAGCCGCCCTATAGCCCAGATGTGACCCGCCCACAAATTTTTTTGTTTCCTTGCCTGAAAAGACCAATGTAAGGCAAGCATTTTGAGACGACAGAGGGGATCCAAGCATCATGCACCTCGGCTCTTAAGGCTATTCCAGAGAATGCCTTCCATACTTGGATATCGCGCTGACAGCGCTGCATGAACGCAGAAGGAGTCTATTTTGAAAGTTTCTAAAGAATTGTAACGATTGGTGCGATAATTTTTTTAACTTTATTTAGTCTTGATTTTTGAAGGGTGTTATAATTCATTGCAACCGAAGTTACGGTTTTTTCTAGTTTTGGTTTTATAAAAATTAATATCAAGTACGAAAAGTAGTTTGTCCAAAAAACTGTGATAGACGCAACCAACATATTTCTTCTGATGAATATTAAGCCGCTCACTGTCAGCTCTTTCCAAATATTTACACTTATGAGAGATCAGAGGTCAAATAAAAACAAAAAACATCGACAAAACCAACTTGAACTACGGAATATATGCAAATTTGTCATTGAATAAAAGATGTTGATTTCTTATTCTCAATTGAATCACAATTTTAAGAAAGGAAGATTTGTAAACACTCAATAGAGCACATTAACTTCCGAATATTTTATTTACAAATAGCTTAATATGCGACAAGCAACACATGTACCTTCATGTAAGTATGTAAGTACAGCTCCTTGAATACAAGTAAGCTATTAAATGCATAAAGCTGATCCCTTCAAATGCTTAGCATGTCATTTTGAAGACTTAAAGATTTCGCTGCTCGCAGCCGGCGCTACAAGTTTGCCCAAATCCATCATTTTAGCATACAGTATGTACATTTATATATATATATATATGTATATGAGAAGAGCATATGAATGTAGCTAGACGACGCATCTAATCACAAGCCAATCGACTAAGCGAGCTGACAGACGAGCACGGCGGCAGACAAGCGCAGGCGGGGCGGGTGCTTGTTGGGATGCGCACCAGAAAAAGACTTGTGTCTTTGCTGACTGCCACTGTTGCCTCCCAGTTGGTTTGCCCTTCACTCTGCCGCCGCGGCGGGTCGTCAGCTCCCGCCTGCTGAGCGCTTTTGTCATAATCGCACTGCCAATATAACGGCAACTTATAGCCCACTCGCTGGCGCAAGCTGCAAAGGCGCGGGGTTAGGGTGGAGGGTCGACTGCTGTGAACGCATTTGTTACGAATGTTTACACGAATATTTAAGGATAATCTGCTGATTTCAAAGGGATTATTATGCAATTTTTCTTGCTATAAATATTTTAAAGTATAGAAAATGAAAAAAAATAAAAAAATTATATATGTATTTGTATCAAAAAAATTACACACATTTGTGTGAGTATTTTGGAGCAGCTATGTACGTGTGTGTGTATGTGGCGGCACTGCTGCTTTGTTCCGTGCCATTATCGTTTGCTGTTTGGGCGTTATTGTCATTGTTGTTGCAACTATTTGTTATTGTTGTATTTCTTATTGTCATTGTTGTGATTATTATACCCTGAACAGTGTATGTTAATTTTGCCACTAAGTTTGTAACACCCAGAAGTAAACCTCGAAGAATCTATAAAATATATACATATACATATGTATATAAATGATGAGCGTGAGGAGCTGAGCAGATTTGCCCATATTTGATTAAATTTTCCAGATCGAACCGCATTATCATAAAGCTTCCATACAAACTGCACAATAAAAATTAAGTTCTTGTATGAGAAACTTTTTTAATTGACAAGATATCTTTTTGAAATTTGGCATAGACTATTATCTAAGGTAACGCTACAATAGTTGAAAAAAAATCCTAGATCGGACCACTATAGCATATAGCTTCCATACAAACTAAACAATCAAAATTAAGTTTTAATATGAAAAACTTTTTTATTTCGCAATATGTCATTACGAAATTTAGCATAAGTTATTATCCATAACAACACTATAATATTTGGAGACATTTTCCAGATCGAACCACTATAGCATACAGCTGCCATACAAACTGAACAATCAAAATTAAGTTTTAATATGAAAAACTTTTTTATTTGAGAAGATATCTTCACGAAATTGGACATATACTCTTATCTAAGGTAAAGCTACAATAGTTGAAAAAAATTCCTAGATCGGACCGCAATATCATATAGCTGTCATACAAACATGTGCTTGTAAGGAATCATTTTTATTTATTCGTAAAGGGTATTTTAGCTGCGATGCAAACCAAAGTTAACGTTTGTTTCTTGTTTTTATTGTTGTTGTTCTTATTTTTAATGCTGTTGCTATTATAGTTATTGTTGTTGCTGCTATGCGGCTGTTGCAAACATTGCCGTGCGGCGCACATAAGCAAACACATCAATTTATCTCCCTGCCTGTGTATGTATATGTATGTTTGTGTGTGTGTGCGTGTGTCGACTCGTACATTTAGCGGGATAAAATAAAGAAATACTGTACAATAATTTGGTTGCGTAAGCAATTCATTTTATTTTATTATCTGGCATATGACAGCAATAACTGAAATGAACTGCGCTGACAAATAAACAAGCGTAAAACAAATACAACAATAAAAGAAAAAATAAAAAATGCAACAGCAAGAAGACAATAGCATTGTTAATACTTGGAACATAATGCACAACGGCAAGTGTATGCACTTAGTAGGGCGCGGAGGGTGGCAAGTCGAGGGAGCGGGCGCACAAAAGTCGCGGGGTCAACTGGAAACTGCCAATAAACCAAAATGACAACGAGCAGCACCAAACAGCGAACAGCAAGCAGCGAGCAACTATTCAGCAATTTTCACTATTGTCAACAATTGAATGCATGAGTGCCCGGCTCTCTCACTCTATGGATATGCATATTTACCAACGTGCACACATATGTACATACACATACAAATAAAGTATGCATGTGTAGGTGTAGCGCGTCGCTAGCTGCTGCAACAATTCATTTTGGCTTAAATTGTAGCCGAAGCAGGCAGCAGGCAGCAGGCGGCAGCAACAGCAAAGCGTCCATACAGCATGCCCGTTACAATGGCCACCAAACAGTTCTTGCCACACTGCTGCGTAAACCTCCTTGGCCTCCATATTTCCGTATTTGCAAATTTAATGCCAATATAGTTGATTTCTTTTACTTATTTATATTTATTTCTGTATGCGTGTGTGTGTGTGTGCGTGTAGCGCCATTTCGTAATTTTTCCTATTTCCTTTCAACCGACGGTTTGTTTATTTATTTGTTTGCTGCCAGAATCCAGTGCATTCGGAAGTCATCACAATGCACACCAACACACACACACACTTACACATAGTAAAGGGCACGTTTGTATGCGCATGCATGCAATCAACATTTTTAAATACTTTGCTGCTCCTACGTACGTCTTTTTATTATCTTACAAATACTTGCGCGCACACACACAGACACACACACACACACACATGTACACAACACAACAAGTAGCGTAAGGACACAACTACTGCGAATATTGCTAATGTACAGTTAATAGTAGAGAGTGGTGTTTGTTGTTGTTATTGTTAGCGTCGCATGGCACTTGACAGCGTGGTTTCTTAGTTTAATGCAAGCGACTCAGTGTTGCCACCTTGTTAAAACGCCAAAAACTCACGAAATAAAAGAGCAACGATTTAAAAAGTTCAAAATGTATAATGATATTTAGAGAGAGCCTCAAAAGGCTATTTTTGCGAACCAAAAAAGATCTTGATTTTGATCGAACAGTTTGTATGACAGCTATGTATATGCTACAGTGATCTAATCTGAAAAAAATCTTCAGAGATTATATCGTTGTTGTGGATACCGAATTTTGATAAGACTTCTCATCAAATAAAAAAATTTTCCATACAAGCACTTTATTCCGATTGTTCGGTTTGTTTGACAGCTATATGCAGTTCGGACAAATGAGAAAGTTTTTGAGGTGGAAAGGACGTGTGCGAAATTTCAGATCGATAACCCCAAAACTGGGAGCTGGAAGTGGCTAGATCGATTTAGCTCGTCACGCTGATCATTTATTTATATACTTTTTAAGCTCTCCGACATTTTCTCCTGCGTCTTACAAACTTCGTGGCAAACTGTACATATCCTTTTCAGAGTACAATGGCGGCCTTAAAAATACGAATTTTACCCAAAATTTAGGTCCATTTTCGATCAGCTCGAAAAACTGGTTGTCTCCGCATAATCACTCAAGCAAATTCGAAAAATGTAGTTTTGAGAAAAACGCATTTAAAGATAAAGATATTTAACTGAATGACCACAAGAAAGAAGAAAGCTGTAACTTAAAAACAATTCGATTTAAAATTTTAGATTATTATTAATCGGCCTACTGAGCGTGCTATTCGACCGAATAGACCACGTCCAGCACGCAGTGAAGAAAATATAGCAGCCGTAGCTGCACACGGAGATCGTTAAGAGTCGATTCGCCACCTTTCGCAGAAACTGGAACGAATTGGCGCATTTTAAGTCGAGATCTTAAATTGAAATCATAAAAAATACAGCTTGTGAATAAATTGAAGCCACTCGACATTCCCAAACCTCATCATTTTTTTTTTTTGCTCTATAGACTCTTGAAAAGTTCCAAGAAGTTCCGAAGTGGCGACCTTTATCGCATCATGATAACCGACTATTTGATGACTGAAGCTCGCGATCTCGGCAACATTTGGTTTCACCAAGATGGCGCTACTTCCTACACATCGTATCAATCAATGGATTAACCGAGAGAACACTTCGGCGAGCAGATAATGTTAGACTTTTTCTGTGGGGATATGTAAAGTCTAAAGTCTCTGCGGAAAATTTCGCTTCGATTCAGACCTTGCAGCAAAACATCACGCGTGTCATTCGTCAGTTACTAGTCAAAATGCTCGAACGAGTTATCGAATAGATGAACCATCTGAGACGAACAACATTTGGAAAAGATAATTTTCAAAAAATTGTTACCAAAGAATGATCATGTTTATTTTCCATAATTTATAAAATTTCAAGAGAAGAAAGGTCTTGCGGAAAATTTATGGTTCTTTGCGTATTGGAAACGGTAAATACCGCAGTCGATGACATAGATCACCGAATTAAGAGACAGCGGCTATGCAGACTAGATCATGTCATCAGAAGGGATGATAACACTCCAGCTCTGAGAGTATACGACGCAGTACGCGCTGGAGAAAGCAGAGGAAGAGGAAGACCTCCATGGAGGTAGAGGTGGAGGTGGAGAAGCACCTGGCTACACTTAGAATCTGCAATTGGCGCCAAACAGCGAAAAGGAGGAACGACGGCGTTATTGTAAACTCGACCATAACCGCGTAACCGGTGTCTACGTCAGTAAAGAAGAAGAAGAATCTATAATATACTACGCATTGTTTAACACAAACAACAAACCAAGGATCGATTGAGATTTTGATATAAAAACAGTAAATTGAAGGATGTGATGACTTGGAAATCGTTGGAAGGACGCTTATTTGAGGGCGAAAATAGAGATTTTTATTTCAAAAAAATATCTTGAATATTAGAGTGTTTAATAGTTTATGAAATTCTCTACGTCTTTTTTTTATTTTCCATTACAAAATCATGAGTTACCTAGAATGCTTATACTATAGTTTGTCGTAAGTTTAAATGTGTTGGACCTGGGATGACTTTGCGACAACGCTGTGAAGGGAGGGCTCTTATTGAGCTGACATAATTATTACGGAGTGTTTCAGCTCTCAACAAATATTCTTATTATCGGCATTGTAGCAGCTAAACGAATGCATTTCGCATGAAATTGCAATAAATTGGCAACACTGGCATCAATGTCAAGCACACACAAACACGCACCAAGTCATGCACTCACGCCCAGTGCGAATTCGCGTATTGTGCCATAGTTTATTTGTCCAACCATTTAATATACGAGTACTTCTGTATAAACTGTTGTTTTTGTCAGTGCTGTCGTCGTCGTTGTCGTTGTTGTTGTTGTTGCTGCTGCCACTACTGCAATTACTGCTGTGGCGTTGCGCGCAATTACGATTGACAAAAATGAAATTGGCATTCATTTTCGTTTGTCATGCTGCGTAAAATTACGAGCGCTCTCATCGTATTTCACCAACTGAGTGACAGCTTAAACGGTTGGAGGTCGCTTTGTGGGCGTAGCGATGGGGCGCGGGGCGGCGGATGCACGAGTGCGTGGACTCCAATGTATTTATGATGCAATACAAATATTTGGCTTTTTAATGTTCGGTTGTTGTGCTGTAATGGCAAATACATGGTGGGGTAGCACCGAAATAATGGTTACATGTTTGATATGCGCTGCTGATGGCTGCGACAATGAGCGCATAAATCAAATTTCAAATTAAAAATAAAATTGAACTTAAGATGCGATTGTTTGGCAGACGATTTGTATTGCAGGACGCATTAAAATTGCAACAGAGCACTTGATTATGTAATCGTAATTGGCACATGCCATTACTTACAGATATATTTAAGTGTGTTTAAGTGTGTAATCTCCAAAATGGCTCATACATTTTTCGAAGATTTATTTATTATTGGATCCTTGTACTATATTTGCTTAAGCATGCTGAAATCTAGTCAGTTCTATTGCAGTAAGCTGCACTTTTTAGACAATACTATATGGCTATGAGAGACTTAAAACTAAAAAAAAAACATAAAATAACTGGATTGAGTACATGCTTAGTCAGAATATTCGACATATAGATTCACATCAAGATATTCGAATAGTAATTATCCGTCTCAAGAACAACAAAGCAGTGGGGCCGATAGACCAATAGCTCCATCAGGATCGGGAAAGATATCTTTGAGCCGTTCGATACTAGGTTTCAGTTAAGGCGACTCCCTATCGTGCGACTTCTTCAATCTACTGCTGGAGAAAATAACTCGAGTTGCAGAGCTGTATCGAGAAGGAACAATCCTTTATAAGAGTGTACAGCTGCTGGCGTATGCCGATAATATTGATATCATTGACCGTAAGTTCTGAAGAAGCGAAGCAAATGGTTCTGGTAGTCAACGAGGGCAAGACGAAATATCTCCTGTCATCAAAAAAACAGTCGTCGCACTCGCTACTTGGCTCCCACGTCACTATTGACAATCATAATACCAACGTCAGCCTCGAAACTCAACGCAGAATATCACTTACCAATAGATGCTACTTTGGACTGAGTAGGCAATTGAGAAGTACAGTCCTCTTTCGACGAACAAAGACCAAACTCTACAAGCCACTCATCACCCCTTTCATGCTATATGGTGGAGACCATGGACGATGACAACATCTGATGAGTCGACGTTACGAGTTTTCGAAAGAAAGGTTCAGCGGAAGATTTATCCTTTGCGCAATTGCCACGGCGAATATCTCATGCTATGGAACGATGAGTTGTAGGACGACATTGACATAGTTCAGAAAGCAAAAGAAGAGGAAGACCACCACTCCATTGAAAAGACCAGTTGGAGAAGGATCTGGTTGTACTTGGAATCTCCAATTTTTGCCAAACATCAATTTCATCATGACATTAGACCGAACTTTTCGACATGGGTAGAATGCATAGAAGACTCTTAGCATGTACATATTCTTTTATTTCCCTTACGTTTTAAGTACAAGGGAAAAACTTAAAGCTACACTCGGCGGCAGTTTTACTGTCAGTCCGCAGGTGTCAGTCCACTGATAATTGGAAAGCTGTCAGCAAAGGAACAGCCTCAATCATGACAAAACTGAGACAAAGAGCAGTTGACATATCCATCAGTTCGCGCTATGGAGGAAACTTAAATGTCTTATCACTTTCACGAAGTGATACCCAATCAGGCGGCTGGGCGAGAGAGTCTTGAATTGGGAGTAGGTTAAGTTTTGCGGATTAAAATTCCGCACTGCGGATTTGAATGCTTTGCGCTACTTAAAAAAAACCTAAGATAATTCTACAATGTAAGAAGTAAGGAAGAGTCAAGTTCGGGTGTAATTGCACATTTTATACTCTCGCAACTTTCAAGGATCAAAGCCAAGAAATTTTTTTTGTTTCGAATTTGAATAAAATATCTGACAGGTTGACCGATATTTTCAGTAGGAAGTTCGCAAAAGGAACTGGGGTCAACATATTCGGTAGCTGGGAACTGGAATAATTTTGATCCGACTTGCACTCCTTTTTCTGTTTTTCTTTTTAACGGTTTGGGAAAACTCGTCCTACAGCCCATATAACTAACTAGCCTAATGTAAGTAAAAGTAACTACTTCCCTGAGCTTAATCTTTACAAGAGTATAACATGCAAAAAAAAAAAAAAAATGATACATCCCGCCTATACAAATTCTCATGAAATAATGTTTTGCCGCAAGATTGGCAGTCCTGTCAAATGCCTTTTACCAGAGAACGTATTGACAATGAGACGAAGCCGCGAATTATAAAGTGGAATTTCTAAGTGCTTTGGAGAGGCTTGGTATGACACCGCATCATTTGTGTCTCAAAGTTGGATCTGTCGTTATTATATTTCGCAATATGATTGTGATGCACCTATCAAATACATGGGGCAGAATGCTTGATTCTACGGATTTTTTTTGAGTTCTAACGATTTGCCATTTCAGTTCAAACGTATTCGGTTTCCAGGGAAAATTGAATTTGAAATGACAATCCACAGGACACAAGGATAGTCGCATAGTGTGTGGCATAAATTTGGAAATGCTATAATTTTCACACGGCCAGATATACGTGGCGTGCTCACGAGTTGGAAAACCATCTTTTCTGTACACCGGAACAGAAACAAAAAATTGTTGTTTATCAAGCTGCGCTACATTGAAAAACAAATGTAGAAAATTCTCAAATAAATGATAATCGACACAATATGAATTTTTGTCTTTTCAATTCAAAAGACATAATTTCGCGCAGGACAACGTCTGCGGGGTCGGCTAGTATATGTATATATATAAACTGAGAGAAACTCAATTCTATTTTTCTTTTTTTAAACTGTTGGAGTAAGCTAATTTTTGGGCTCAAAACTGACCTAAGCTCTTAAGCGGTTAGCAGCGCAAACAAATATACATATTTGTATATATAATATTACGAGTGAAAAAATCCCCGTTATATTAAACTAAAAGTAAAGTACATCGCCTTAAAGTGATAATATAAATATTACTTTCAACTCCACAGTCAATTGAAATTTCCTTGCGTTGCAACTTCACATTTAACCTCGAATCTCGAAGCTGGTTGCTTGGCAGCGCAAATGCAATTTTCCAATTTCAAATTTATTAACTTCTTTTCACACATTTCGCTTATTTAATAAAGAACTTAAATTAATTAATAAACATGCGCGCACACACACACGAGCAACTGTGTGTGTGTGAATTCAGTTAAGGCAAGTTGTGGCAACAGCACTATTGCCGCGCGTTCTAAGTAGCAATCACATGGAAAATGTCACGCATACGCCACGTACGACAATCACAGAGGGAGGCACACAGCCACACAAACAAATACATGCAGTTACGTTACGCGTTACGTGGGAGTGTGTGTGGCATATCAATGCACATTTGTTAGACTAAGTATATATGTGTTGCATGTGTATGCGTGTGTGTGTGTTTCCATAATTTGTTGCATTCAGCGCCACAATCAGCACGCTCGGCTCAAGTGTCAAATCTCAGCTGCGAACTGCTTGAGCGGCTAATGCAACATGTACTGTTACAAATGCAATTATATACACACACACATACATACATACACAAACACATGCACAAGCGTGTAAATATGAGTAGCCAACACAGCACAATGATGTAGTGCAAACAAGCAGGCGCACGTGGAGCGCCCACAAACTTAATCGAATTTATCTCATAATATCTTTCAGACATCCGCAGACACGAAACGTATAAAGTTAAATAATCTGATAACCTACCTCAGTCAATGCCGGATTAAACACAGATGCTGGGCGTCCACATGACATATGCCACAGCACGCACACACACAGCCGGCGGCGCACAACTGTTGCGGTTGCACAAGTGGAAAAAGCAGATGCAAGAGAGTCGCAGCCGCAGCCGAGGCAGTCGTATGTGTATGCTGCTGCGTGCGATAGCTGCGGCTAACCGCACACACACAAACAATCTAGCTGGCAGCACAACGACAGAGATCGAAGCATATAGCACAACACAACAACAACGACAACAAGTGCAACAGCAAGCCAATGTGGCAAGCATGACTACGACAATAGCGTAAGCTGATAAGAAGTGCCGTCGCACGGCGAGGGCGTCTAAGTTGCGCAAGAAGAGCGGCAACAAAGAGACAGCAAAAAGGCAAAAAGCAAACTGCCAAACGCTGTTGCACCCACCAGAAAGTCAGCAAGCCAGCAAGTCGCAGCAAAACAAAGGACAACGTGTAAGCGTCGGTGTGTGTGTATGGTTCGTGAGCATTCGTGTGCGTTGCGATGCGGTGAGTTGAGGTGTGGTGCAATCAACGTGGGCTCTCAACGTCCACCAGCAGACATGCAGAGCCACTCAACCAGCAGCCAGCCAGCGGACAGATAACCAGCCAGCCAAGTCAAGCCACGAGCCACGAGCCAACGAACCAAACAGTTAGCAAGCAATCGACGGGGCAGCGGCGATGTCGAAAGGGTGCCGTGCGAATGGGTTTTATTATTATTTACATACCTGTTGCAGCGGCGCATTGTTTTGAATAAAAATTCAATTTCCACACTTTCGACGTGGTTGAGTGGTACGAAGCATGGACGTTCGCGTGCGGCGGTGTGCTGTGACGTCGGACGCATGCAACAACGCAGGCGTGCAGCAGCAGCATTGTCGCCGTAAATGTCGTCGTCGTCGTCGTCGTCGTTGTCGTCGTGTTTAGTCAATGCGGTGACAAGTGGAAAGTGCCGCAGATATGCCGAGTGTCGTGTGTCATGTGTCGTACGACTTACGGCGTACTCATTGCGTTTTGTGTGTTAGTGCGAGTTCGTTTGTGTTGTGTCGTTGGCGAGTCCGAATGCGACTGCGACTATGCTGTATACGAATGCGAGTGCGGTAAAACAGATGTCACCACACAATGACAGCCAAAACAAGGAGTATGAGAGCAGCACCCTGCAGTAGCGCCGCATCGCCCTTCAAACACACGCGATATTACTGTGGTCTTGTTGCTTTAGCGGCTTTTGGAGCTGCACGAGTGTTGTCGTATTCGGTTACGAAGGTACAAAAAAACAAAAAAAAGACAATAACAAAAACATTTTGAAAGAGCGTTTGAGCGACTGAGAAAAATTGAGTAAACATTGGCGACGCGCCGACATAATCATGCCGTAATATTAGCTTTCATGTAGAATGCGGAAGTGTAAAAGAGAGTCGTGCGCTCAAAATATAAAGGTGCCAGCAACAAACATTCTAAGCATTTTTATTTTATTTTTGCTCAATCCCCCAATTTCCCTTCATTACTATCATCGGCTGCTGCTCAGTTAAATTCAAGTCTCCGTTACTCTCTCACTTTATTACCTTCCTTTCTTCTGGGTCTCTCAAGTTACGTGCGGTTGGACGAACTTGTTGCGTGTCGTTCGGCTACAACCGAACAAGTTGTTGAAGTGTTTCATGCATTTCGTTGTCACTTTGCTCATTGTCAGCAAATGCCGTTTGTACCGTTATTAGTTATTACTACTAATGGAGTTTGATAATAATTTTTTTGGTGGCTGCCCTACTCATTAGCTGTGCGTTTTTTCGTTAGGTAGCGGCGGTATGCCATACATATTTACATACTTATATACCTTGGTTTACATACATATGTAAGTAGGTAGTTATAAGCGCGTATAAGCTTTTATGTTAGATGCTCTACGGTACGTCTCTGGTCCATTAATGTTGCGGTAAGTTGTGTTGTCAGCGTGTTCATGTCAAATGCTCGCATGTGAGTGGTGTATGTCGGTATGTGCATTTATGTTTGCATAACCTAGAAAATATAAAAGGTTTTCCAACCTCTTACGTACATTAACATATTTATACATACATACATACCAGTATGTATTTATTTAAAATGATTGTATCTAGAAATTTAAAGTGATATATTTTTGCCTGCGCTTTTGATGGAAATATTCTTAAATTATTATTTTGACAATTGAATAAAGGCATATAACGGGTTTTGCAATGTGTTGATTATTTATTTGATATTACAACAAAAACAAAAAAATGTTTATTTGGCAGCACCGGAGCTGTAATACCCTTTTCAAACGAAAAAGTGCTCATAAGAGGTCTTAATTTTGATCGTTCAGTTTGTATGGCAGCTATATATCCCGATCAGAATAGTATCTGCGAATATTATTTATTGTCTATTCGAAATTTCGTGAGGATATATTTTCTAATGAAGTAGTTTTCCTTACAAGAATTTGTGATTGATAGATCAGTTTGTATGGCAGCTGTATGTAAGAGTGAATGCGATCGCAGAAAAATATTCGAATATTATAGTGTTGCTTTTTATAAAGATGTTTGCTAAATTTCATGAAGATATTTTGTCAAATAAAAAAGTTGTTCATAAAAGAACCTATTTTTGATCGGTCAGTTTGTATGGCAGCTATATGCTATAGCGGCCCGATTAGGATAATATCTTCGCAGGTTGTAGCACTGCCTTGGATAATAATCTATGTGACATATCTTTTCAAATAAAACAATTTCTATGCAAGGACTTGATTTCGATCGGTCAGATTGTAAGACAGCTATATGCGGGAAAAAAAGGAAAGAAGGAACTGCGAAAAATTTCACATCGATATCTGAAATTAGGAGGGACTAGTTATCATTGTGCGACCGGTAACCATGCGCTTCAACTAAAAGTTAGGTTTGAAACCCTATCTGGATCGTCCAATACAGTTTTGATCAATATATATGAGGAATCAAGTCCATTCGTTCACATCCCTTGTGATAAATTTTTCAGTGCATTTTCTCTATCGAAAAGTAGCCACAAATTAAATGACCTAAAGTTTTTAATGAGGAATGCACTTAGTACACTCGTCCAAGATGAAAAAAGGATCTGGTAATAATATTAAACGGTGAGTGGCGCAAGACAGCCGACCCACCAGTGTAAATTTCAAAATCTACACGGAGCGATTAAAAATGGTTCATGAATTGTACGCCAGGATCGATAGCTAAATCTCAGGAAAACAATAATTACACATCGCATTGTGTCGGAGAATGTTCTTAGCAGTAAATATGGTGGTTACTGGAAAGCGGTTGCATATATGCTGGGTTCCGAGAAAGGAAATAGTCGATAAGAACCACTACAGGAAATACGCAGCCGATGAAAGTTCTACACTATGAAACATCCGAAAGGGTTGATAAGGGTTGATCAGGGTGAGTTAAAATGCTTTAAGGGCATGATCCAAGTAGAGAGAGCAGGGAATTAGACATGAGAGAGACTCTGGAACACCTTCTCTGCTTCTATCCGGTCTTATCTAGAACTCAGATTATCTCAGATATCTAGGAGCTTTGTAGTTCAGGGTACTATAATAAGAATAAGATATTAAGTCTCTAAAGCTTTGCCGTCCGGTACGACACAAACTTCAACGTGTATTAAACTGAACATCTTTCTGGCATTACAAAGGACCTTTGCCGTCCGGTACGACACAAACTTCAACGTGTATTAAACTGAACATCTTTCTGGCATTACAAAGGACCTGTAGGTCTATGTTTGGCGTGAAAGTCAGCTAGTAAAGCATAATTTTAATTCTAATGACGCACATGACTCTCTCTTTTGTTTTACTATCCCGCCCAATTAGTCTTATTTACCTAAGAATACTATAAAATACACGTCCGTGCTTTTTTGGGATTCAAAATTTTTGTGCTGAGTGCAACAGAAGAGTGTTAAAAGGATTTGACATTTCTGTCAACAAACCTGAGCAGGGTATAATAGGCTAAAAGCATGTAGCATCCAGAAGGAAACGCCGCAGATCATAAAAATATTGTAATAATAATTTTTGAGATATCCCACTTAAATTTTGCAGGCGTTCTTTTCTCCACAAGAAGCTGGTCATTTGTCGGAACCGCCGATATTGGACTACTACGAGTATAGCATGTAGCTGTCATAAAAACTGAACGATAAAAACAAGTTCTTGAATGGAAGCTTCTTCATAAGTGAAGGGTATTTTAGCCTCGGTGCAACCGTAGTTCATTTTCAAGTTTTTCTTGTTTTAATGCACTATCTTTAAGGAAGTCTACATTTTAAATTTATTCCATTTTTATTATCTCTTTTCCATGTCATGCTTCAAGTGATAATTAACAGGATATGAAATATTTTCTATAGATTTTACTTTTTCACACATACACACCACAAATACATACACACATGTACTTGTTAAATAAATATGGCTATTTTTAGCCTTTACTTGCCTACTTTTTGACATACATACACACTTGTATGTAAAGAAAGCATAGGCGTTTGGGCAAGTGTATGCAGAGGCTTTAATATTTATTATTGCCGCAAAAGTTAATCGATGGAAAAGTTCGTTTGCGGATATGTTTGTCATTTATTGTAAGTAGAAGAGACATTTTGGCATATTCCACAGCATCGTCACTGGTATTGAGCACGTTGTTTATTTAACTGACGTGCTGGCTGTGCGGCGGCGAGTAGTAAGTGAATGCTTTGAAGATAGGCTGCGTGCTGAGTATATGTATGTATATTTTGATGGTTTTCAATGAAAGCGAATTGGCAGCGCCAAATGGAGGTAAACCTAAAAATACCTTTTTGCTTTGTACCCATTATTTTTTCCTTACATTTGTGTGTGCAAGAGAGTATGTATGGCCACTGAAAATGTATTTCGTTGGTATTTTAGTTTAAAATTTACACATCAATAAATTGCCGAATTTAAGTACTTAGTGCAAGTTATATTAAAAATATTAATTTTACTGACTAATTTATATACCCTTAACAGTATATATTAAGTTTGCACGAAGTTTGCAACATCTAAAACGAAACGTCAGAGGTCCTAAAACGGGTAATCAGTGAGGATTTTAGAATTCTGCCGAGTTGATAGTCTTTGGCCTGATGAAAAATCTGGAACCGTTTCGACTACGGTTACCCGACTGTCATGGGAATGGAGTTTAGTTGATTTAACATTGTCAGTCTATCTGTATATGTGCGAACTAGTCTCTCAATTTTTAAAATATCGATCTGACGAGCGTCTTTTTCTCCTACTCATCTGTCGGCTCCGCTGATATTGGACCATTATATTATACTTGTATAGCTGCCAAAAAGAAAATAAAGTGCGGAATGTTGGATTAAATCGTTTATCATGACGGCTATTTGACTGGGCCAATTCTCGAAATTTACGAGTCGCTAAACTATGCAGGAATGTGGTTGCGCAACTTCTTGTTGAAATGAGAGATCGTCCGCTTCGATTTCATCCAATTTTGGGAAAAATTCGGTCAACATCGTGTTATAACGCTCGCTATGGATGGTAAGGCCCATTTTATTTCGAAAGAAATAAACTTCTAGGATGATATCATGCCCTAATCCACACTAAACGATACATTTTCGGGAATACAATTGTGTTTCCTGAACTATACGAGGATTTAACTCACCCCAATATCGACAAATTTGGTTATTGACTAAGCCATTAACCAAAAATGCGCCTCAGCTGAGAAGATGATTTTTCGAAGAACAGTAACCGCCGAAGCAAGTGAATTTGGGAAATAATTTTTTATAATTTCCAATCGTTGTATCAAAGTGAAACATGACATGTTGAAATGGAAAAGCTTTCTGGACACACTGACAAACATTTACAAAAATTCTTAAGGAAACATGGCCGCCGCGAGCCATCGAAAACACGTCATCCCTGGAGGTAGACTTTGTACATGTATATTTTACATATTTTAAGAATATTTATCAAGTTAAAGCTCACTTAGAGTGCCCCAGGACCAAGTCGACTTTCAAGACGTTGTTTCAGTCAGATATCTCTTCAATCTAGAAACATTGTCAAAATTTATTATTGGAAGAGTTTCTTTTGGGTCCAGAACGAACCGTGAGGCCCAGTCTTTTGGGAAAGGAAATCAAGGAGCAAAAGGAGGTTTTAGACATTCACATAACGTTGAAAAGCCGAAAGTCGATTATCAATTAGTAATGTATTTAGTACCTCGCCAAGTATAGTATATCGCCAAGCCATGATTGACGAACAGGAAGCATTTTGGTGCGATTGTTTGCGAATCATCTACTATGAGCTGCTTTTTATTGGTCAAACTTTTAATTCGCAGCTGTATTGTGAACAATTGGACCATTTGATGGAAGCAATCGCCCAAAAGCGGCCAGTTTCACAGAACACACACATCGAAAATGCCTCACCAGAAGCCCCGGTTGGAGGTTTTTATATACCTACCTTATTGTAGGGACTAGGCAGGAAGGATTACCACTTGCTCATGTCTATACCGTTTGATTTTGCTGGTAAAAAATTCTACTCAAGAGAAGCTTGTGAAAATCGACTTCACACTTTTTTCCCAATAGGGACGAGGCAATTCTAACAACGGATTATCCAAGTAAGAGGACTTTTTTCAATAGCCTCGTTTTGACAGATTATGCGTGAGTCGTGCCCAATTGCCATGTTATTTTTTTTCAGTATTGTTTGACATTTCATCATGGAAAGACTTACGCCTGAACAACGTTTACAAATCGTTCAACTTTATAACGGAAATTGACGTTCTTTAAAAAATGTGTTTTGCGCGTTTCGCTCAACTTCATTAGCATTATTGGATAATATTCATCTAAATAGACTACGTCCAGCATGCAGTGGCTGGCGGCTTTTACGTCGATATCTTAAATTGAATTTGAACAAAATACACTTTTGCAAGAACTGAAGCCGCTCAACCTTCCCAAATGACAGCGCTTAGCTCTATGAATTCCTAAAATGTTTCAAGAAGATCCGACGTTTCCGAGCCGAATTTTGTTCAGCGATGAGACATATTACTGGCTCAATGGGTATGTAAACAAGCGACATTGCCGTATTTGACACGGAGAGCAACCTGCAGAGATTCAAAAGCTGTCATTTCATACAGAAAAAAAGAACGGTATGGTGTGGTTGGTGGGCCGAAGTAATAATCGGTCTACATTTCTTCAAAAATGTTGCCGGTCAGAAAGCGTCAATGGCTACCGTTATCGTGCCATGAACACCGACTCTTTGATATCTGAAATTGAAGTTCGTAATCTCGGCGACAAGATGGCGTTACTTCCCACACATCGCCTCAATCATTGGATTTATTGAAGGCAAACATAGGTGAGCAGATAATTTCACATGTAGAGCCGGTCGATTGGCCACCAAGATCTTGTGTTATCATACTGTTAGATTTATTCCTGTTTGGATATTTGAAGTCTAAAGTCCATACGGACAATTTCGCTTCGATTCTGGTTTTGGAGCAAAACATCACGCGGTGCAATCGCCAGTTACCAGTCGAAATGCTCGAACGAGTTATCAGAAACAGGCCTCAACGAATGAACCATCTAAGACGTAACCCCGGCCAACATTTAAAAGAGATAACCTGCAAAAACTAAATGCCAAGGAATGTTCTTTCGAATGAAAATAAACATTCCTCATTAAATTTGTAGTTTCTGTGTATTTTCTTAAAAAAAAGTAGGAAACCCCGATCACCTTTTATTATAATTAAAATTTTTTTGTAGCTCTATCAACTGACTGTTGGGTTTGTGGTAACACATATATGTATGTTTTATAGAGAAACTAGAAGATCGATAGAAATAAGTTTTTTGGAATTATGTTTTTGCGAGGATTTTTTTTTTTCATTTTTAACTATTTTTTGGGAGGAGGGCAATTAAATCGAGGTCACCGTACATGCGTGCAAAGCTAAATATAGCTTAAAAATTTGCATTATTCAAATAAAAGTAAAATCATGCAATTAAACGAATATCCATTAATAAACATTATGTCTCAACTGCTTACAATTCTAACTAATGAAGGTCAAGTAAAGCGCTGACTAAGCATTGCCAACTGAGAATAAAATAAATATTCGATAACAATTCCAACGAAAGGCGCAAAGCCACTTAAAAAGGATTGTGCTTGTCAATTAACATAACACAGCGCTCACGCACACATATACACCCACAAGCCTGGGGATTACCTGTGTGTGTATGAAGAATTTTAACACCGTCAAGCAATAAGCCGGTAATTAGAAGTAAACACAGCAAAATACGACCGCTAATTGGCCATCATCGGTTGGTTGCAGTCGCTAATAAAACTGAAAAGAGTGCAACCACAATTTCCCATTTTAATCTTATCAAATTATAATCCACTTACTTATACACAAGTAATAAAGTAATGCCGCGAATCAAGGATAAGTACCAAAGTAAATGAACAACTTTACAGTTATGCGCGCTGCCTGAGTGTGAGAGAGTGTGTGAGTGGAAGACAGTGTGTGTGTGTGTGAGTGCGGGTTGTGAAGCAATTTCCCCATTTGCAATGCTGCTTTTTGGCCACCGCAATGCAAGAGTCATTAGGAAATGTGCCAGTTAAATGCTTTTTAGTTGTGGCAAAAGCGAAAATTTCGCGCATAATTATTATTTTTCGGCATTTCACGGAATTTTTGTGAATTTTCATTTATACCCCAATTTCAAATTGATTTTACTGAGTGCGAATAGTGAATATGCAAAAGGCTTGCGCGTGCTAAAAAGCAAAAAAGTGCCAAGCACACATACATACATGTATCAAAAACTAAGTATGAGTGTGTATGTGTGTGTAAATATGTGTGTTGAGTGGCGTGTAGTATTTAGCAGTTAAAAGGCGAGCGTGCGATAGGCGAACGAATGCGAGGCTTAAAGCGCACTAATGTGTGTATATATGTAAATGTAGAGAACAAGCTGCCTTGCGTGCTAATGCTATGTATAAACATATAACCTTATATATGTATATATATATAAATATGTATGTGTTTGTGTGTGCATTATGCTTTCGTTTGGGTAAGTTGCGTTGAGTGAACCTATTATTAGAACTATAAATCAGCAGGAAATGAGCAAAACGCAGCGAAAGAAAAATGTTCACACACACACATACACGCACACACATACATTGCATACAAATGAACATACAAAGGTTTCAAGTAGCAGCAATGACAGCAACAAAACTTTACATTCACACAATGCCAAGCAGCAGTAGTGGCAAAGGCAACAAAAACAACAACAGCAGTAGCAGCGGCAGGAGCAAAAGCAATAGCAGTCATAGTTGCCGCAGATTGGAATAGCGTAAAGCAGATGCGAATAGAATGGCATAGAATACTCGTAGAATATATAATGGAGTATGTTTGGTAGTAAAATTGCGTGAAGTCGCGTAGCCGTGCCCGTGCGCGTCGCCAACTCACACGCCACTTCAAAACCAAAAAAAAAAAATAAAAAAAACCAAGTCAAAAAAGAAGCGCCAGCAAGCTCCACAGCGCAAACCTTTGACACATACATACACACATATATATATACATACATCTATACAGCCACTAGCATCCTTGTTGGTCTACAAACTTTTGCGCTGCGGTGAAGCCGCATACATACCTACATACACGCTCAGTGTTATGTGTGTCTGTGTGTACGTGCGTCGCGCAGCTTGAATGATAGTGTGATGAGCGCTGAGTGGTGAAGTATGTAAAAGAGGGGCGTTAGTTAGTGGGATTTTAGTTTACGTTTGTCGTTGTGAGCTGTGTGCAATGGGGCGCGCAAGTGTCACGAAGCCCCTCAGTAAGTGTGTGCGTGTGTGTGCGCTGGCCTGCGCTGGAACATTGTGTAGCAACAGCTGGGATGTGAAAAGACGTGCTCTGAAAGCCGGCAAATGCTTGGCGGCTCTGTGTGCGTGTGTACATATACAATTATAGACACACATACTTGCAAGTTCACATACATACACACAGCTTGTTGGCCAACAGTCGGCCGAGTACGCTGAGGACACTCCAAACGGCAGCGTGAGTTTGGGGGCGCTTGGCGTGAGTATCTCATTGTCAAGTCATACGCTGTGTGTTAATGTGCCACGCTAAGCGCTGGTTTGGCGTTTGCATGCCTGTTTGTAGGCAAGTACAAGGGTGTATGCGTAATAATGAATTTGAACTTCGTTTTTATGGAATTTCTATAGCCTACAAACGGCTAGCGTAGGCAGTGATTTTTTAAAATATACTTACAAATTTATTAAATGCTAACGGTTCAATTTTATTGTAAATAAATGTTCACATAATTTATGTTAATTAGTATGACAGCTATGTGACAGATTGGTCCGATCAAATCAACTTTGATGGAGATCATAGTTTCCTCGGGTAATGATCCATACCAAATTTTGTGAAAGTATCTCGTTAAATAAAAAGTTTTCCCCCATGCAAGGACTTACTACTGTGGGCAAAAACTAGTAAAACTCTGTAATTTGAATTTTTTGATTGGAACAAGTTATTCAAAGAAACGGCCATCAACATCAGCTGATGATTAACACATCAATAAAATAAAGGAATTGGTGCTTGAGAATCGACGGTTAACAGTCAAAGATCCTACTGGAATCGTTAGAATATCGAAAGGCTCAGTAAAAATCATTTGAATCTAAGAAATGTGAAAGCACGATTGATTCCAAAATCACTAACTTTTTTTGAAAATCAGCTTCGCATTAACGACTGTGAAACAATTCTTTCCGACTAGCAAAATGTCATGAAACGCATTATTTCTGGAGATGAGTCTTGGATCTATGCTTATGATTTGAAAACAGACAATCAATCGACCGAATATTTTGACAATGGTGAGCCAAAGCCGAAAAAACCACGTCAAAGCAGGTCAAAAATTAAGGTTGTATTGACAGTTTTCTCTCATGGAGGTGAGCTGCACTCCGAATTCCTTCCAACCGGCCGAAACTGTCAACAAGGAATATTATTGGAGTGTTAAAAGAGTTGGAGTGTTAGAAGAGGTGGGAATTATGGGCCGTGATCTCGTGGTTTTTCCATCACAATAAAGTACCTTCGCATACTGCATTGATTTTTTGTGAGTTTTTCGCCACATTTTCAACTAATATCGTGCCTCAACCATCGTATTTTTCCGCTTTAGCTTTGTGTGACTTCTAGCTATTCAGCAAACTCAAGCGACCGCTTCGGGGAAACTGTTTTGAGTTAATTGAAGACATTAAATGTGTATCGCTAAGCGCATTGAAGGCTATTCCGGAAATCGACTTTAAAAAACTGTTTCGAGGATTGGAAAAAACGTTGGCACAAGTGTATTGGGGCCAATGCGGATTTCTTTAAGTGGGACGACATAGATTCTGAAGAATGAATTAAGAATTTTACAGTCATGAACAAAGTCTTACTAATTTTTTGCTGATAGTAGTAAATTTGATCGATCAGTTTTTAACATATGACAGCTATGTTATATGCGGTAGTTTACAACAAATGACTAGCTTCTTGGATAGAAAAAATGTGTACAAAATATCAGATCCATATCTCAAAAGCTAAAGGACTAGTTAGAAATTAATAAGCCCTGCTCAAAGTATTAAAAACGAAAATTGCTAGCTTGGTTTAGCTTACAAGTTTTATACCATTCACGCATGGAAAAAAACTTCGATAAAAATACTCGCTAGTTCCATTTATATTTTCAAAATGTCACGATTGTCTTGTTTTACTACTGAATTCTAAGTTTTAGTTTTAAGAAGCGTCACTTCTTGTACAGACGCCAACAAGTGAAGAAGTCTTTTGAATTATCTTAATAAATAATAGTTTAAATATTAAATGTGATGTTTTATTATTTAATCATAAAAAATAAGAACCTGAACATTAAGTTTATATATTGGGTAGTCGAAAAAGAATTTTCGTATTTTGTCAATAGATGTCGTTGCAGTCATATATCTCCAGTGCTACCAATCACATTGTGTCATGCCATATATTGCTGAAAAGGTGAAATTTTAAGCTTAATTTAACCAAAAAATTAAATTCGGGGAAGTTGAAAAAAAAGTTACAGCTGTTCAAAAATGAGTGAAAATAAAGAAGAAATTCACTATATTTGGAAATTTTTGTATAAGAAATTGAAAAATGCCACGCAAGCCTCCAATGAAATTTGTGAAGTTTGCGGAGACGATGCAGTATCAGTTCGTGTAGCACAACAATGGTTCGCTTGCTTCCGTTCTAGAAATTTCGATACACCTCACTCTCGACGACCTATCGTTGAAAAAGCCGATGAAATTATGGAAAATATTGACCAAGACCATCACATAAGCAGCCATGACGTCGCTAAAGAATTTAACATTCATTATCAAACAGTTTTGAACCATTAAAAAAAAAGCTGGCTACAAATGGAAGCCCGATGTGTGGGTACCACATAAATTGTCTGTAAAAAATTTAATGGATCGAATTAACATCTGCGATTCTTTGCTGAAATGAAATGAAATCGCACCATTTCTGAAACGAATGGTAATAGGAGACGAAACGTGGATCAAATAAGACAATAATGTGCGAAAAAGAATATACTCCAAGCGTGGTGAAGCTCAACAAATGGTCACAAAGCCAGGATTGACGCCTCGAAAGGTTATGCTGAGTGTTTGGTGGGATTGGAAAGCCATCATCCACTATGAGCTGCGCCAACCTGGTCGAACGATTGATTCTACTTTTTATTGTCAACAACTGATGCGATTGAAGCAAGCAATCGAAAAAAACGGCCAAAACCGATCAACAGAAAGTGCTTCGTCCTCCATCAGGACAACGCTAGACCACACACATGTTTGATTACTCAGCAAAAACTGGGAGAGCTTGGCTGGGAAGTTTTAATGCATCCACTATATAGCTCTGACCTTGCACCATCGGTCTGCCATTTGTTTCGGTCAATGCAGAACTCCCTTAATAGAGTAAAGTTGGCTTCCAGAGAAGCCTGTGAAAAATACGTGTCGCAGTTTTTCGCCGAAAAACCAGAAAAGTTTTACACTGAGGGAATAATGTTTCCAGCGGAAAAATGGCAAACAGTGGACGACCAAGAGGTACATATTTGTTTTATTAAAGTTCAAAATAAATATAAAAAAATAAGTTGAAGTTTATATATACATATGTACATATGTATATAACAAATTCTCTTATTACTGTCAATTATTTATAGTAAATTAAAAATAAAGTAGCGACAAATAAAAAATTTTCACAACATTAATCCCTAATCATTTAGCTATCAATAAATTTGTATTATAATTACTATATATACAATACTAAAAATTATTAATTTTTGATTTGCAACCATAAAAATCAATTAAACTGAAAACTTAAAATTTATTTATTTAAAAACTGCTTTAAGTTTATATTTCATAATCCATGTAAGGGTATAAAATTTATATCAGAATTGGCATATTAGCGAATAGCAACCGACTGCTAAGGCGTTAGCTACCGACCCCTCTCGTTTTGTACACTATTTTGCCATGCTCGCCAGTTTCTTTTGATATTTTTGTTTTAGCTCACTCATTTGATGCCTTCGCCATTTGCAGATGATTTTTTCAATGATATTACTGTTATGATTTGCATAAAACAACAAACAACACAAACAATTTGGCTTTTGGTTCAAATATTGTACCTACATTTATGTATAATTTCATATATACATACATATATTTATTAGTATGAAGATTTCTACGCTAGAGCACATATGAACATAGAGAAAATAGTATTTAGAAGCATTTAATTGCGGCACATACCCGTAAACTCAATATGTTTTAAGCGTTCAGTGGCTCCGCAAACGCCGCTCGCCACTCGCCGCCGAGCACAGGCCGCAGCACTTGCGCTGGCAGGCAGAGACACACAGGAAACACGCGTATGCGCCACTAGTGATAACGCCGAGCCCTGCACGCCCTGGCCGGCACGCACAACTTGGCACTGCGGTCGCTGTGTATATTGGCGTACGCTGCTGCGTTGGGCTGCTCCCGAGCTGCCGTGTGTGCGCTATGATTGTGGGGCTCCGGTTGGAAGCACGTTTTCCGTATTCGATGGCGTTAAATATGCGAATTGCGAAACGGAAGCGTACGCACCGTTACTTTTTCACACACACGCCTCGCGCACCTGTGCCCTCTATCGTGCACGTTTACGTTGTTCTTTCGTTTTTGGCAATATTTTGTAATATTTTTATTCTAAATATGGATTGCACACTGCTTAGTTGTGTGAAACATTCGGCTAGCAATCAATCAACAACACTACTTTTCGGCACACAAACACACGCTTCGATTTTTTAAAACGAAAGAAAAAAGATTTCATTAAAAAAAACGCGTTTTATTACAGTTGCCTGCTTTTGAGGTTTATTTTGTTTGATTTTTTATGGGTTTTTCTTGTAATTTGTATTTGGTAAAAAATACTTTTTGCACTTTTGTCTTGCTCGGCGTTCGGTTAAAAAATTAAAACCTCACCTTCCAACTAAAATCAGTAACTGCGAGGCAAAATTCTTGTCGGTCCTGTCGATGCCTGCGAGTTGGAAATCATAGGCCATAGAGCTATCGCCACAAGGCGTTTCATCTGAGTCGGAGCGCGAATGCACGAAGTGCCAGCCAGTGAGAACGTATGGCAAATGTGGCGTTTGTGGGGGCGGCGGAAAGTGTTCGAAAGGATGCTGTATGGAGCAGGTTCGTGTTTGGAGCTTAGTTTGTCACACAACATGTTCGACGACATACAAATATATTTACGATAGATTTTCCGAACATATGATTCGAACTTACATATACAGTATATACACATACATATGGATATGTGTATGTCCTTAAATCAAATAAAAATTATTTTTAATAAATTACGTAAAGCAAATATTAAACAAATATTCGTAAAAACATTTGGTTTAAAAATTTGATTTTTAATTTTCATTTGGGAATAAAAATTAAATTTTTAAATCGAAATATTGAATATTTTATTCTTAATAAAAAGACTCATCTTGGTATAAAAATTGAGAAAATAGTAAATAGTTTTCATTTACAAATTGGAAAAACAAATAAAAATTAAAAATTTTTTATATAAAAATTTGTTAAAAAAAAAAAGAAAATATTTACATATATATTTCTAACAGAAACAGTGTAATTAAAATTATTAAACATATGGAAATACGACAAAAGCCGCTAAATTGTGTTGATATTTTGCAAAAAATAAGCTTTTTTTCGAAAGATAAACAAAACACAAGATAAGATAAAACAAAAAAATCGAAATAAGGAGAAAAAAAATATTTTTAATAAAAAAATTAAAATACATAGTTTTTGAGATTTTCCGGCAAAATGTGTCAATATATGGTAGTTTTATTCTTGAACTTTGAGTTTGCTTTAACTTTATATAAAACATAAACAAAAGAAAAATAATAAGAATAAAAAAATTTTTTATTCATTTTATTGTTTTATGGAATTTCCTTTAAAATTATATTTAAAAAAAATAATTCAATTTACGTTAATGAAGACAATTTCTTCGTCATATACAAAAAATAGATAATTAATACATAATACATGCATATATGTATGTATAAAATAAATCCATCAACTTTTTAACTATTTTCATTTTTCCTAATACGGCAAGGACTGTTCATTCTATTGCGCACTGCATACTCTTCTTCTTCTCTGCCCATGGCTAGCTATCAGCTGTTTGCTGTCAAATGCTAATTGCTGAAAGCGCAAATTGTTATTTGAAAGCGATTGTGTTTGAAATTTGTTTAGATTTGCAATCTTTTCACTAACTTAATAAAATCAAAAGTTAAAAAAACTTCAACTTGATGACGGGGGATAGCGAAATGCGTAACGACAGCCCAGAAGGTCATGCAGACGACGGTGTTATTGATGTGGCGCACTATCGCAAGTTAGTTAAAATGTTCATCGACATGGTAAGGCAATGTAAAAAGTGAAAATATTAAATAAATTTAATAAATATTTGCTACACTCATAGCGTCGTTATCAAACGGCACTGTTTTGGGCTGAAAAAGTGTGTGTACTGAGTCAAAATGACCCCAAAGATATTTATTGTCAAGCGCATTGCATGTTCCTTTTGAAAGAATACCATCGAGCGGCGCATCTTATACGTCGCTTCCAATTGGAAAAGTCACACATATCCAGTTATAATTTATTATTGGAAAGCTTGTATGAAGCAAAGGAACTAAATGAAGCAGTTAGTGTTATAAATAACATAGACATTGAGTTTTTGGCATCGTCATTGATAAGTCAACCACTAGACAGCGCTGCCGTGGACTGTCACTCCACATTAAATGCTGAGGAGGCGAATAAAAATGTATGTGAACTTTGATATACACTTTATACTCTTTTTTTCTGGTTATTAACTGCTTTTTATTTTAGGAAATTATGGCTTCAATCAGCTATATGAAAGGCAAAATTTACGAAGCTCTAGATAATCGCGGTTTGGCTATGGACTACTATGTGCAAGCGCTGCACAAGTCGGTGTATTGCTTTGAAGCGCTTGAAGCGTTAGTACAGCATGAAATGCTTATGGCTTGGGAAGGTAATATTTCATGTAATTGTATTGTATGTTTATTATTAAGATTTATAAACAAACTTATTTGTTTAGAGAAGGAACTGATGCAACATTTGCCGCTTGCACAACACTCAAGTGAAACTGATGCAAAGTTTATCAAAAAATTGTATGAGTCAAAGCTAAAGAAATACTATGAATCCATCGATCTCGTAAGCACAAATGAATGAATGAATGAAAAGTGAATTATTACAATTTGAACAACATTGATTTTTTAATAGGGCACAGGTGATCAGACAATTAAAGATTTAAGTGAGAAAATTAAGAAAACTTTATCATCTGAGGCACAACTACATAAAAATATACTCTCTAAATATATGACTCCGCAAATTATGTCGCCAGCAAATAAGTATGCGTTTAAGTTATGAATGGAAGCTTTATAAAATTAATGCGTATTTTTTATTAAAGAGTGCTTGCAGATCTCAAAAATAATCCATTCTCCCTACAAATCAGTCTCACTCGAGCATCATCGCTCATGAATGAGTCCAATCGTTCACATGCCGAAACACCCGGTCGTGATCATACAAAAGAGGCTGATAACAAAAATATTCTGCCACTTGCAACTTGCCTAAGTCGTATACAAAAAAGCACGGATATGATGGCTGCCGAAGCCGAGAAACTATTCTATGATTGTGAATATAAAAAGAGTTATAAAATACTTCAAGAGTAAGTATAAATTATATTTAAAAATTATATCTTATGGTAGATGTATATTGTTTCTCCAGACTATTAAAAGCGGATCCCTATCATAACTCAGGCTTAACGCTACAAATTGGTTGCTTGGTCGAGTTTGGTGATTACAACAGTGAGTGTTTTTTCGAAAAAATCTATAAATTCTTCAAAATTATTTTATTAACAATTTTGTTGAATATTTTTATTATTAAATACCAAATTCAGTGAATCCTAATTCAATTTCTTTTACAGAACTTTTTTACGTCGCGCACAAACTAGTTGATCGGTATCCCGACAAAGCCATTTCGTGGTACGCTGTGGGTTGCTATTACGATTTGATTGGCAAGAGCGATCCGGCGCGTAGATATCTTTCGAAAGCAACCGCACTTGATCGTCTATATGGACCTGCGTGGCTGGCTTACGGCCACTCCTTTGCCAAGGAAAATGAGCATGATCAGGTAAGCAGACTTTCTATTGATTCTATGTTATTTAAAATATTATATAAATTTAATACCTAACAGGCAATGGCTGCTTATTTCAAAGCTACGCAACTCATGCGCGGTTGTCATCTGCCACTCCTCTACATTGGTGTTGAATGTGGACTGACGAAAAATCTCGAGCTGGCTGAGAAATTCTTCTATCAAGCCATGTCAATTGCTCCGCTAGATGTCTTTGTGTTGCACGAGTTGGGCGTAATCAAATATGAATACGAATAGTAAGTCAATTTACATTAAATGCTTGGAATTTGAATAAAAACGCAAATTTTTCTGTTTAATAGCTACAAGAGTGCGGAGGAAGTGTTTCTACGCACAGCTGAAATTGTTAGAGCGCGCGCTAAGGAGAATAAGGAGGAACTCTCAGCGCGTTGGGAACCGCTTTTCAATAACTTAGGTCATTGCTGCCGCAAGCGCAAGAAGTACAAGGAGGCTTTAACTTATCATCAATATGTAAGTATATAAAATTTTTATCAACGAAAACTCATTCTTAATTTTATTTCATTCTCAATATTATTTTTAATACAGGCACTTTTATTGAAACCACAAAGCCCGAACACCTATACGGCAATGGGCTTTGTTTATGCTCTAATGGGCAATCTCGAAGAGGCCATTATCTACTTTCACAAAAGTTTGGCAATTAATCGTGATTGCATTGTGACAACAACTATTTTGAAGACTTGCATTGAAGATGTAATGAATGATGAAGCGATTATTGAGGACATATGTGGTCGAGATTTTAGCGGTACCACCACATCATCGTCCTCATCTTCATCGAAGTCAGCATCAAAACGTTTGCCAACAATTGAAGAATCGCCGGCGAAATTTAATTGCATCAAATTGAAATTTGATGAGGAGGATAGCACAATAAATCCGCCTGACAAGTCTGATAGTAATGTTGTAATGGATATAAGTATGGATTTATAATCAATAAAAGTGTATTAGTGATTTAGAGGGATTGTGCATTATTGATGAGAACTGAAAGTGGTTGTATATGCATGTAGATTATAGGTTGCTTATATGTTGAGTGGTTTCTGAGTTATTGCATTATCTAATCACTATTACCAACATCGTCGTCGTTCATCGTATTCTAAATACACACATATTTATATGTATTGTTTTAACATTACCTAATTATGACCGCTGACCGCTGATTAATCGCGGCTAGTCTTTTCTTTATTTACTCACCTTTTAATGTGCTGAATTCATTATATGTCCGCAGACTTTTTACGCATTTTTATTGCAAATTTTCTACTTTTTACTGATTTTGAAAACACGAATCGGAAACAGGTACAAGAATTTAAGATTTTTTGCACAATTTCTCATTGCAGCCCGGAAGTTCTATTGAACCATTAACACATATTATTTAATTATAACACTTCACTACCACATATTTTGCTTATTTTTGCCTTTAATAGGTTCACAGCACTACTCTATTTTTGATTTTACACATTTTTATTGGAAATTTTCTAATTCTTACTGAATTTGCACACACGAATCGGAAACAGCTGCAAGAAAGTCGAAATGGCGGCGGAAACTGGAATATGCAGTTATGCCAGTATTGCCAATGTTCCGAAATGAAGCAAGCACATATTGTTGGAATACTCTACTTAACATACAATAACATAATTCAAAAATATTTACCGCTTTATCTTATTATAGAAGTTAGCGAATATAATAATAATTATTATTATTATATAAAAGCAGTGCACAGAAATTTTTTTTATTTTCCAACAAATTTTTTTTTATTTAATTATTTTATTATTGAAATAAAATATTTTAGATAATCAAATAGGCAAACACATTAAATAAACACTATATATTTTTTTAATACTTTATTTATTTGGATTTCAACACATTTCACATTTTTTTAATTAAATATTTAAATTTTTGTATAAATTTCTTGTATCGCATAAGAATTTTCAAAATAATAAATTATATATTATACTCTTGTATTTTAAATGTTTAATTTCAGTTACAATTTTTTTCACACTATCTATTTTTTATAATTTATGGTGTGCACCCTAAATTAGCATTTTGTCATTGGAAATGTAACTGTATTTTATTTCCAGTTTCCGTCGCCATTTCAACTGTCGTGCAAATGCTTCCGACGGGTTTGAGGAAATTTGTTGAAATTTGTGATTTTTACCATTAAAATCAGTAGAAATGAAGTGTTTTGTAGCAAGAAGTTAAAATATCTTGGGTTTCAGTGAAAATATATAAATAACTGGTGTAATTCATTGTTTATTTCGCGAGCAATTCGTGCGGTGAATATGAGTGCTCGACGCCGGCACAGAGAAAAGTTTGTATTTGTGTTTTTATGTGTAAAAGTGTAATAATAATTTTAGATCCGTCGTGTTTATCTTAACATCGGCATTAAAGAAGGTGAGTCGTCTTTAAATATACATACATACATAAACTATAACAAAAACATTGAATAAATGAAGCTCTGTTGGCACACAAGCGCTAGCGGCAGCGCTGCTTGGCTGTCATATACAGTTGGTTTTGAAACTGTTTTTCCTGTGCCTACTAAATATTTTGAAGCTCAAGGAATGTTAAATTGTTAGTATGCGCCTTTTTGAATTGCCCTGGAGTTTTGAACTTGTAAAATGAGATTTTGCCGAAGAGTTATTATGTTTAAGGGGCTACACCAGTGTGACGCATGAAAAATGAGGCGATTTTCGTGAATTTTTTTAAAAGAAAGTACTAGATTGAATGTTTCGACGTTCTATGGACGTAATAAAGTATATTTTTAACTATATTAAAAATTTTTTTACAAAAATATTGAAAAATAACGGAGTTACATATGTGCTGTCTGCGGAAGTGCCGAAAAAAAAAGTGGCTCAACTGCTGGCATGATTCCGGTCGATTGAGTAGCTGAAACAAAAAAATTCAAAATGTTTATTAAAAATATCAAAAATTAAGAAAATAGCGTAATTTTGAAAAAAAAATCGTTTTTTTTTTACGAAAAAAATGGTCGTTTTTTAATGCCAAATTGACAATTTTCAACCAATCAAAAAGATCGTAGTCCATTGTATAGCAAATTTATTCAACTATACCCAGTTTTAATTTGATGTCGATCGGTCAATTTCTCATTAAGTTATGATGTCAGCAATTTTGAAAAATGTCGTTGCGAGAAAAACGCGTTTAAAGTTTCACTTATATACATACAAATGTACATACATACATATGTTTGCACCTTGAGCTGTCGCTCTTTAGAACGCTGCCATTCAAAAACTATTCACGATACGACCTTGCGGATTTCACAGGATGTTTTTGAATATATAAACTATCGTAAAAGCAAAAAAAAAAATTTTTTGAAAGTGTCAAACTGGTATAGCCTCTTAAAGCAATGTGAACAAATATGTTTTCGAAAATTTGAACACAAAAGTTACAAAAATCAATAATTTTATAATAAAAATTTGTTCTTAAATGTCTTAATGTTCTTCATCGATTCGACGACATTTATGTAGTAAAGTATTGACAAACTTACAAACAGAAAATAAACCAAATCGACAGCTGACAGTTTAGGATTAATAAAAATGGAGCGATAGACAATAGAACAACGTGTCTTCAATATTGAACAATATTTCAATGAAAACGAAAATTTTATGCAAAATATGGACGGAATAGTGTTTTAACTCCGTCAACGATGAATATTTATTGAAATGGTGGCAAATTTAAATCTCGCGTTAACTTTGCCACACACTGAAGATTATACTGTCCAGAATTAACTTTTCAAATGAACATTATTTTAATTTTGTAATATCTAACATGGGTTTGAAAATAATTAATCTCACATACATGATTAAAAACTGAAAAAAAATTTATTCCACACACCGGGTTAAAAAAAATTTTAACTCAAAAACGGGGAAAAATTTTATTTTTAATATTTAATCCCAACTATTGAATTACAAAATAAAAAAGAATTTTCTTTTCATGCATAAAATTAAGAAATAAAAAATAATTTGTTTTAGAATTAAAGTTTTTTTTTGTTAAATAAGATTTTAAATTTTTAATTCAAACAGCTCGGATTAAAAAAATCCAAATTTTTTATTTTGTTAGTTCGGTTTTCTTCTTTAATTGCGTAGACATGTTGCCAGGATCTTTTCTAGCTGGTCTTTATAACGCTGTGGAGGTCTTCCTCCTCCTCTGCTTCCCCCGGCGGGTCTATACTCTCAGAGCTGGAATGTTTTCACCCATTCGGACGACATGACCTAGCCAGCGTAGCCGCTGTTTCTTAATTTGCTGAACTATGTACATATGTCAATGTCGTCGTATATCTCGCACAGCTCATTTATCTCATCGACTGCGGTATTCACCGTTGCCTAAAGTCTTCCGCCGAATCGAAAACTCTTAACATCGACTTATCAGATGTTCTCATCGTCTATGCCTAAGCACCATTTGACGAGTTACTTGTAGAATTTGTTCTTTGTTCGTCCAGAGAGTACTTTACTTTTCAATTGCCTACTCAGTCCGAAGTTCTTCGCCGCCTTATTTGAATAGCTCTTGTTGTTCTTCATATGGGTAAATGCTATTCGAACTTCTTTATGGTCGGACAAAGGAAAATCTGCTCCATCGTCATCGATTGAGCAATCGGGTTCACCATCACAAAGTGTTATGTTTTCATTCCCATTCAGCATTCTTGAGAAGTCTTTCCTTCGTAATTTCAGTATGTTCTGTTCATCAGTCACTAGATGCTCCGGTCTTGAAACCTTCTGTCATCGCATTTTTTCGTAGAATTTTCAAGCATTACCCCTGTTGGCCGGGGTTAATGATAGGATTCGGCGACGGAGTCTCTCTCTCACTTCTGGGACCAGCTGGGCAGTGGCACCTTCTCTATAAGGGACCAGACATTCCAACTATATGCCCTTCAATCGTAATCCTCAATACGTTTGCATTGGTCGCCATCAAAAGGAGGGTCTCGCATCCGAGGCTATTTTGTTCTTTAATAGGGGGTGATTTTTTACGTGGCGGGTCCCGGCGCAGAACCTCGCCAGGCGAGTAGTATAAAGTTTTCTACACATTTATATAGCGAGCCGCTTGTTACAAGATTGACGTCCGCTCGCAGCCGGCCCTGTAGTGAATATACGTTGCAATTAAACTTCAGAGAACTTTCAAACCGAATATGTCGGAGTGGCTCCACTGAAGCTTCCTCTGTTTTAGCCGTAACTCCAGGCTTCACACGGGTTGGCTTCCGCATCTTATACAAGGGTTACTCACGTTTCCAGAATGCGCGGCGAGGACAAAAGAGTAGGAATTGGGAATAGCCATATCACTGTAACTGCTTGCTCAGAAGCATGACTATACCCTATTACACTTCTAGGTTCTAATTTATAAATTTGGAAGCATGTTGCTTGAAAAATCATATGCTTAAGCCCTACGAAAGTTTTAACGTGTTGAGAGAAGGTAAACTTGACTATGACGAATGTAGACGAATATATATTTATTTTTACATTTTTGAAAATTTGACAATTTTTTTTTAAATAAATAAAAAAAATATAAAAAGAAATCGGCTAACTCCGGGATTAGCAGGGATAGTTGTCAAATTAATTGTAGTTTTTTTGAGGAAAAAACAAAAATGGCGAACTTTCAAAAAATGGAGAACTTCCAAAAAATTACGATTTTACTTAAAAATACCGATTATTTTATATAATTGATCGTGTTAAATTTTTTTCGTGTATTTTTTCGAGAAGTTCATTCAAAAACAAAAATTAAAAAAAAGGTCCCCAAAAGTCAATTTCTACAAAAGTTATGGCTATTTGAAAATAAAAAAGACTTATTTTGAAAAATTCATAACTTTGTTTGAAGTTGGACAAAAAATTTTGAAAAATTCTCAAAAATGTTTTTCAAAGGGTAGAAAAGGATGGATAAGTTTCAGCAAAATCTAAATGGGTCGGGTTCAAAAGTGGTCGATTTGGTATGGAATACCCCATATATACAGAGCTAACAGATTAGACACTCAAGCGTTTCCAAACACTCGGATTTGTAAGCTAAGTTCCATTGATGCCACTTTCTCTTTATTTTGTCTTAAGCATGATTCATACAATTAACACACAATTCAAAACAACCGCTAATAATATTGAGTTATTTAAGCGACTTCTTGAATATTAATGTTACTCATCAAAATTGTATTATTTTTTAATTTACGCTTACTGCCCTAATGTATATGTTTAAATAACCCAAAACAAGCTTATTTTTGGTGAAATGCATAACGGAAATTTCTTGTTAATATCGCCGCCTGCTTTTCATTACGCAATCCTGAATTAAAACTGTTCTGGTTACAAAAATACAGTTTTAAGAAATAACATACATATATTTGTTTCACAGACTTTGTCATCGATTCCATCAGGTATTCTAGAAACTCATTGGATTTTCCAGAAAAACTCAAGTACACATATTTTTTGATCGTTGAAATTTTTAAACATTATTTTTTCATGTTTTACACCAGCGATTAAATATTTGCTAATTTGAATTTAATAGATTACAGTTAGCTTATAAATATTTACATGCAATTAACTGTAGAAGACTCTTCAAACTTTATCACACGGGCCTAGTACTCGTAGGCAAATATGCTCGCTTTATGATACATACTACAAAACCACTGACCTATCACCAGCCTTTCCACTCTAAATCACAACTCATTGCCAAGTCAAAATATATAGATATAAGCATAGTTATTTTTTTTACCTCGCTTATCGGGCATTTTCAACGCCAAAGTCAAAGTCAACATCTTGAAAACATAAAAACCACATTAATATTGTCAAAAGTAGTGGTACTTATTTTTTAAGCCCCACATACTTGTATGTACATACATATGTATATAACTATTTGAACTAGGAGTATGAATGAGTTTATAGCCGTTGCCGGCAAAGAATAACCAAAATATTTGAATAACACTAACGCTAGGCGACGTTGAGCAAATAAGAATTCGTACAAGCGTTCGCCGGCTTTTTTTCACGGCGAACAAGCGGCTGAGCCAACAAAGCCGCACCATGCGCGCCGAGAAGGTCTTAGGCGAAACGCCGATAAGCTTTTGAGTTGTTGTAGCCGAAAAAAGAAAGCTACTCGGCATAACGACTACCGTTACGGTTAAACGTAACTTACCGCATATTCGTTTATGCGAATTTATGATACATAAATTTATGGCCGATAAGAGTCGTGGCAGCGTAATTCTTAAACCAAAGTGAGTGTGTCTCGGGCTCGGAGTGGTAGCAACGAGTGGTAAGAATTCTGAGAGTATATAAACTGAAGCTCTGCGGTAGAAAGAGCACAGTTCGAAGACATTGTTTTAAAGCGTAACATAAAGTTTAACCAGAGCAATCAAAATTCAAAGCCACCTCGAAGGATTTTACCCAAACTACAGTTATTTATTGAGTTCCTCACGTTCAAACTCAAGCTCTTCCTTCTACACAATGGCAAAACACCCTAAAACTTTACTATTCGCGCTTGCGCTTTTTTGTCATCTAATGCTGCAGCTCCAGGCTTCTCCGTTGATTGGCGGCAGCACCTACTATGACGATGACGACGATGATACGGAGGTGTTGGAGATCGATTTGAATAGCATTGATGATCTCGTAAATGGTGGCGGTGAGGAGGGAACACAGGCGATTGACTTGAGCTTTTATGGCAATGCGCTTTACGGCATGCCCGATAATGAAGTGACAGCCCAGTTGGTGGCTAACTATACAGCCGAAGAGTCGGCGGTTAATCCAGAGGAGTTGGGTTCCTATCTGGAGGGCGACATTCTAGTGCCGCGTGGAATGGTGTCTGCTAGAAATGGCATTATTACGCTAAGTTCACGTTGGCCTAACGGTGTGGTGCCGTTCGAAATACGCGGTAACTTCAATGCACGCGACATGTCTACCATCGAGCATGCGATGGACGAGTATCATCGTCGTACATGCATACGTTTTGTGCCACGTAGCCGCGAGAGTGATTACATTTCAATTGTGAGTGGCAATTCGGGTTGCTGGTCATCGGTAGGACGTGTGGGCGGCAAACAAGAGGTGAATCTGCAATCGCCTGGTTGTCTCACCAAACCCGGCACCGCAATGCACGAACTGATGCATGCACTGGGTTTCCTACACGAACAGAATCGGCAGGAGCGTGACTCATATGTGGATATAATGATGGAGAATGTACAACCAAATGCAGTGTCGAATTTCGAAAAGGCTCAAAAAACCGTTGCTTATGGTGTACCTTACGATTATGGCAGTGTGATGCATTATTCGGCGAACGCTTTCTCGCGTAACGGTCGTCCGACGATCGTGGCTGTGGTGAGTACATGGTGAATATGTGTTTGAGAGGTGGAAGTTTTCAAGTATGAAGTGGTGAAAGTCAATGTTAAGGGTTTTCACAACATTTGATGGTGTCGGAAAAAGGGATTCACATCAGAGATTTTTTTTAAGCACGAAGTCTCTTATTAATGGTAAAAAATTTTCAACTGAGTGTGAATTCAATGCGATTGAGCCAACGAAAATACTATGTAGGTGTATTAGATCAACAAAGTTTTAACAGCAAAATTGTATTTTTTCGGACAGCGTAAATAGTATTATTGCAATATACTGGGATTAAAGGGAAATGAAAATATTGAAAGACAGTTTTGAAGGAATTTAACATAAATAATAAATATGCTTATCTGGTGAAGGGTCTAATGCAGCCTGCTAAAAAAAATGGATTGAATGTACTCAGATCCGTAGAAAGAAAACCGGGGCATGGGCATGACTATGGTGAATTGTTGGGAGAAGAAATCTGTAAAAAAGGTTGTAGAGATCTGATCACTCGCACTTTTTAAGACTTTTTTTCAGTAATATAAATTTTGAGAATTCAATGAACTTTAATTATCAACAAATAATTTTGAAAACCTTTGAACTGCCTTGTTACCGTAGCCGATCTCTAGAAAGACCTCCGAAAAAAGTGGCCAGTGGAAGAAAAGAAAACTTTCCGTTTGGTAGAGTTTTCTGTATTATAGATAATTACAGATGATTATCGAAGGACTAAACAAAACTTTGATTGTTTGCGGCTCTCCAAAAAAATAGTTTTTTGTAAAAACTTTATATTTCAGAGTGACTTAAAAAATCGAAATTATTACCAAAAGTGTCATTCTTTCGATCGTTAACTTGCGAATATATCTAAGAAGGTCGTGCGAAAATTTCAAGTTGATTGCCGTTGGACTAGCCGTTTTAGAGAAATTTTCCTCGCCGTCTCCGAAAACGGCTTTTTTTTTAGAATATTTTCAACTATTTCTATGTTCGATATTAGTATATTCCTTGCAATTTTTTTAAATTTAATGCCTTAAAGCAATCCTTATTTGTTGTCACATAAACACATAATAATTTCTAAGCTTTATATTTCCACCCCGTGAGGGTTTACACATTTTTTCGACTTATTCAGCAAAAATAAAATAGATAAATATCTACTTAACACCATTTTATTAACAGTGACGTACGGAGATATCATATCTCAAGACTGATCACACCTACCGTATATACAGTCAGAAATGTAAACATAAACAGCGAGAGGCGTCAGAGCAATTTTGGCACTTGAACAAGGTTATTTATTATTTATTATACGATTAGTTGAAAATTCCCAGCGTGTGAAGGTTCCCCACCACTTGGTTCAATAAACCGGCGTCTGGTGACTGTATTAAGAAAGTGCGCGCGCGACATGCGTGGCATCTGTTTTAGGCGACCTTAATACAAGTTTACAGAGAGACATGCCATCTTACAGCATTGCTGATAAAATATTTCCGCTTTGGCGTAACTGTTGTTCATATATCTGTTATACATTATATGTTTTACTCTGTATTTTGTACACTGACACATTTATTTACTTACGTATTTCCCTCCCCCAAGCAACCGGGTGGCAGCCAACGTATGGGTCAACGTGAAGGATTCTCAACCTACGATATTGAAAAGTTGAACAAAATGTACAATTGCGATGGACCAGCTATTGGCGGTGGAGTTGGTGCTGGTGGAAATGGTATGGGCGCTATTGCGCCAGCTCCAGCACCAGTTGCAGTGCCAGCACCAGCGCCTCAACCTGCGCTGCCAGCTCCTGGTGGTCCAGCTGGAAATGCAAATTTAATTGGCAGTTTTCTAGGTGGTCTTATTAGCGGTTTGGGACTGGGCGAAGAGATCAACAATGCTGATGTGACAACGGAGACAACAAATGATATATAAAGGGAAACAATATAATGGATGGCGAAAGCAGACCAACGAAAATATAAGTTCCTTACAAATAGCTCGATGATCATTACCTTACTCTAGTTTAAAAACTCGAATTTCAAATGCAGTATTATAATTTATTTTAAGAGATTAAGAATAAAGCAAAAAATCAGATTTTGAAATATTTTTCTATTCATTGAGCTCGCTGAACTATAACTCGGCACTTTTCTTAACGCTAAAGATATCGAACGTTAAGACAATAAGACTCATAACTTTAAAATTCTTAATGTTTTCATAAAATGTATGTCGTCCCTCTCTAAAGTAATCACCTTTGGTACCAATACACTTCTGCCAACGTTTTTTCACTCCTCGGAACAGTTCTTAATGTCAATTTCTGGAATAGCCGGCCCATAATTTCGGCCTCTTTACTTATATATATAACACCAAAGTGATCAGGGCGACGAGTAGAGTCGAAATCCGGATGTCTGTCTGTCCGTCTGTCCGTCCGTCTGTCCGTCTGTCCGTCCGTCCGTGCAAGCTGTAACTTGAGTAAAAATTGAGATATCATGATGAAACTTGGTACACGTATTCCTTGGCTCCAACTGCCATGCCCACAAAATGGCGGAAACCGAAAACCTATAAAGTGTCATAACTAAGCCATAAATAAAGATATTAAAGTGAAATTTGGCACAAAGGATCGCATTAGGGAGGGGCATATTTGGACGCAATTGTTTTGGAAAAGTGGGCGTGGCCCCTGCCCTCTACTAAGTTTTTGTACATATCTCGGAAATTACTATAGCTATGTCAACCAAACTCTATAGAGTCGTTTCCTTCAGGCATTTCCATATACAGTTCAAAAATGGAAGAAATCGGATAATAACCACGCCCGCCTCCCATACAAAGGTTATGTTCAAAATCACTAAAAGTGCGTTAACCGACTAACAAAAAACGTCAGAAACACTAAATTTTACGGAAGAAGTGGCAGAAGGAAGCTGCACCCAGCCTTTTTTTAAAAATTGAAAATGGGCGTGGCGCCGCCCACTTATGGACCAAGAACCATATCTCAGGAGCTACTAGATCAATTTCAATGAAATTCGGTATATAATATTTTCTTAACACCCTGATGACATGTACGAAATATGGGTGAAATCGGTTCACAACCACGCCTTCTTCCAATATAAAGCTATTTTGAATTCCATCTGATGCCTTCTCTGTATAATATATACATTAGGAACCAATGATGATAGCGGAATAAAACTTTACAAAAATACGGTATTTGAAAAATATGTAAATGACGTATAATGAAATCTCGATTATCACTTTACCATGCGAGAGTATAAAATGTTCGGTGGCACCCGAACTTAGCCCTTCCTTACTTGTTACGAATAGCTTCGAGCAAACGACGTACAAAGACGCAATACAAATAACATTCCTTGTTGACAGTTTGACCTGTCGGACGGAATTCGGAGTGCACCAAACCTCTATAATCGAGGAAAACTATCGACATAATCTGGATTTTTGAAGACCTGCTTTGACGTGGTTTCTTCGGTTTCGGCTCACATTTGCCACAATATTCGAACGATTGTTCGTCTGTTTTCGGGCCGTGAGGATAGATTCAGGACTTATCGGCAGTAATGAGTTTCGTTTCATGATATTCTCGCAGTTGGAAAGTATTGTTTCACAGACGTTAACGCGACGCTGTTTTTCGACATTCGCTTGGGAGTGGCCAGAAACGATTCTTTTATATATGACTCAACCAGCTCACGAATTCCGGTCTTAGACTGAGTATTCCCTGGGTAGCAAAAAAAACAACCGTTTGAAGCGAGCTAAAGTGAAAAGGCGAAACATCCTTCCCCAGGGTTGTGCGCAGGCTTTGAAACCCGCCACGTAGGAACATCTTCAATGAAAAAAAGAGGATATCCTATTTACACTATATTAAAATACAAAAATGAAAACACCAGTTTTCAAATAAGAATTTTCGAATTTTTAATAATTTTTCAATTGATTTATATTTTAAATTTTATAGTTTTTTTCAATTAATTTTTACCTTACATAATTTTTATTACAAGATTTTGTTTTTATATTTTGCGTTTGACTACTTATAATAGTGTTTTTGTTTGAAATGTCAAATTATTGTTAAATCATTTTCCATGTTTCGCTTTGCGGTCAGCATACGCGCTCGTGGAAAACGGCATGAGCTTATGCTATGCAAGCGGTATTGCATTTCAGGTTGCGTAATCTTATCATAAAGTTTGTGCTTAGCATTTTCTATCGACGAAATACCGACACTCTCCGTCTCATCGATGTTCAACGCATCCACCTCAGCGCACTCGGGACACTGTTGTGTTATGACAATGTCATTTAAGTTGGTTGCAAAATCACAGAATTTTTCTATATTCTTGATGAGATAGTTAATGGGGCGCTTCTTGACATTTTTACGCTCCAACCTATAGACAGTGGCTAGCACACCAAAAATACGCTTCTCTACAAGCTTTAATTGGTCGTGTAAATTTGTTAAATTGATCTGTCTATAATCACCGATTTCTTTTTCCAGCGATTGCCAATTGGTTTTCGAGTGATCGCGCACCAGCTTCAAACCCAAAAATAGTTTGTTCAAACGTTCGTCATTCACCACGGAAGACTTACGCAACACCTCGTTGTTCTTATGTATTTCTTGCAATTGCGACTCCAGCTTCTCAATTTGATCCACCTGATTTTGCATAGAATTGCGATTGTCGAGCTTAAGCATATCGATATCCGCATAAAGTCGATTGACCGCATTATTCAACAGTGTCATATGATAACTCGTCTCATTGGCATAATTGAAGTATGAATAGTAGAGGCTTTCTTGTTCTTTGAATTTGGTGATAACAGTTTTGATATTTTTCTGTCCGGTATATTGAAAGATCTTATGTAATACATTCTTGTTGACAATCAGTTTCTTTTTCATACGTTCACGCATATTACTACGTCTACGATACTCCTTCGGCTGCAAGTCAGCCAAACGTCGATGGAAAATTTTCGATTTGTAAAACTCCGTGTCATTTACCGACTCCGTCTTGTTGCGACTAATGTCACGCATTTCCATCCGCCGTTGCTCTAAGTCTCTACGCTGTCGCTTCTTGAAAATATCAAATCTCTCATAGAGATCTATGCTCGAGTCGAACTGATGCATAGCGTAGCCAATCAAATCGGTCATGTATTTCTTGTCACTATTGAGTTCGCGTATTAATTTGAAATAATGCTCGTTGAAAGCTTTCCGCTCCAAAATCAGTTCGTGCAATTCTTCGCGTAACTTCATATTCAGCGCTGTCATTTTGCATTCCTGATGTATGCCCACCTCCAATTGGTTCTCCTTCATTGCTAAGTGCTTGCGTGCCCTGTTTTTATCTTCTATTGCCCGCGTTGCGGGTATTGTGTGCCGATTTAGATCGTATATGTGTCGTGATAGGCGTCCCAACTCACGCTGTATATTCAAAATGCTTGTTTTCATATTGTGTATATCCTCAGCTAGCTTCTCTTCACATGTGATGTGACACTTAATGGTGCCCAAATAACCCGCACTCTTTCTTTTGTACTGTGTACCGATTGCTGTCCATACCTTCACCTTGATGTCAGCTTTTTCTTTGAGCAATTTGGCAGTGCCTTTCTTTAAATTCCCCTCCATGATTTGATTGCGTCGAAAGTTTTGCAGCCGCGCTGCTAGTGCTCGTCGGTAGTCGCTTTGCCGCTTCGCGACTTCCTGCAGCTTGAGCATGTGATCCTTCAAAAAGGACGATTTCACATCGAGCGTCGTCATTGTAATGGTTAAATTAAATTTATTATGGCCCAAATATTAAATGAATTTGTGCAAAATATTAGTTAATAGATTACATAAAAAATTAAAAAAAATTGTTCTGGAAAACTTTCCCAACCAGCCCAAATTTTCTAAATAAAATTCTCGAATTTATTGACAATGCCAAACACACGTGACTTAAAAAAAGGTTATGAGTAGGCAAAGAAACTTAGTCACAATGTATTTCGACAGTTATTCACAATCAAATTTTGTTTTTAGTGTTTAAACTTTGAGATCCCGAAGGATATACGAGTATACTATAAAAGTAGCATGGAATACATATAATATAATTAAGTGAAGGACGGAGCCATGTGTAGAAGTTCACGCAAGTGAGGAAAGTGAGGTAAGCGCCATTCATTTGGGAGTGCCCAGGAACGATTCCTTTAAATATGGCTCAAGCAGCTCACGACTTCCGGTCCTAGACCAAGTATCTTCTGGGTAACCAAAAAACATCTGTTTAAAGACGTGCTAAAGATTTCCGATCGGATTCATCACTTCCCATGGCTGTGCGCTGGATTTGGGATCCGTCACGTATAAAAACACCCCCAATGAAAAGGACGTAACAGCTTCGGATGAGAGACCCTCATTTAATGATGACCACTGCAAACGTATTAAGAATTATGATTTAAAGGCAAGTGCATGTTCGGTTCCTTAATTGAGAAGGTGCCGCTGTTCGGCCGGCTGTTCTCCTCGTAAGAGTCTATCCCAACGAACAAAGATCAAATTCTACAAGTCACTCATAACTCCCTCCTACTATATGGCAGAGGCATTGGCAACGGCGAATACCGCAGTCGATGGGATGATGAACTGTACGAGATATAATCAACATTAGGTCAGTGAATTAAGAGACAGCGGTTACACTGGCTAGGTCACATCGTGAAAATGGATGAAAACACTCTAGATCTGAGAGCATTAGTACTCACGATTGAAGCAGAGGAAGAGGAAGACCTACATTCCGTTGAAAACACCAGGTGGAAAAGGAAAGAAAGAAGGATAAAATATATTCCCTTTTATGTTAGTTGAAACCTGGGTCCAACAGTACAGTCTACGTGTTTAACAGTAGATACTTGAATACTCTATTCTTTAATGAATTTAAGGTATATTTTATCACCGTAAACTGAATTGGTGGCAATGGCAATCCTCATATAAAGCGGGATCATCTATTAAAGTTGTAAGCAATATAGTATAATCACAGATCTTCAGCGATAGATTTTTGATTTATAAAAGCCTTTAGGGGTTCCATCACACGCAGATTTTATTTGAAGCATCTGCAGTTCACCGGCTAAGAAGTTATGGATTCTGAATAAGCGTATTGAAAATAAAGCTTATAGAGTTTCTAATTGCCAAAAAAATTGAAGTTTAAATTCCCCTCAGCCAAAGCAACAATGATATTTTTTTGGTTATTCCGACTTCCGCCTAATCACTTATGCATAATATTTACCATCATTAGAACACATTCACTAAAATAAATACTATAATGAGTTTAATTTTTTCAGTCGGTCTGAATATTGCACCTCAATTGGTTTTCGAGTACCCCGCTTTGTGAAACTTCTTCATACCATCTAAAAAAACTAATCTCGCTCAAGTGAATTTTGTGGTTAAAAGGCGCATTCAATGGCAACTCATACGAAGCAGAGCCTCACTTGTAATACATCCACATGAACTATGTCGTTTTAACTTAACCACTTTGAGACTAATCCAAATTAGTTAGAACTTAAAAATGTTCGATTGAACAATAAAAACATCATAAACCAAATCACCTCTTACCTCACCAATACTAACTAAGGACTAAGAAAAAGAGATACTAGACCCTTGACACTTCAAAGACGGTCAAAAATCAAGGTTATGTTGACAGAGTTCTTCGATTACCGAGGTGTGGTGCACTCCGAATTCCTGCCGAACGACAAAACTGTGAACAAGGAATACCATTTGCTGTATATTAAAATTTTGTCTTTATTTTGATGGGTCGGAAATTTGAACTTCGCCATTTTAAGTATTTCTACTCTTAATTAAATTTCTGAATATTTTTCAGACAACAAAACAGGAAAATCTAGAAAAATCGTTGGCTTCATCTATTTCAACACGAGTATTGTGATTTGTACCCTCAAATTTTGTTTTTTGCTGAAAAGAACTTTCAAGTATTTGAGAAAATTTTATTCTGTCATAGCTGTCACCCATCAGCCAACGAATAAATAAAACTACTTTTTTTTCTAAATAATATTTAGATTTTTTTATAATAAAAACAAGCTATTTACGCATTAACATGTTTTCCTATATACGAGCTTCATAATTGATTGCAATTCTCCATATTGGAGAAAGCAGCGCCATGAAGTTTTAGGCATTACGTTTTGCGGCCAGTATGCGCGAGTGCGGCAAACGACACTGACTAATGCTGTGCAGGCGATACTGCATCTCCGGTTGATTGATGCGCTCGTACAATTTTTTCAACACCGTATTCAAGCTCTGTATGCCCTCGCCACCATCGGTATCATCGACGTTGGTGGCATCGGCCTCGCCACACTCTGGACACTGTTGGGTGAGTACGATCTCATCTAACGGTGTAACACTATCGCATAATTTTACAACATCCTTGACAATACATTCGCTCCTGTGCTTCTTAACACGACGCTCGCGCACATACTGTGCCACCGTTATGGAGTGTACGCGCTTCTCCAATACCTTCAGGAAGTGACGCATATTGAAGAGATTGACTTTGGTGAAATCGCCCAGTAATGCTTCGAACGACTTGCAATCGGCACGTGATTGATCCTTAATTATTTGTATGCCCTGTAGCAATTTCTCTAAACGCTCATCGTTTTGATCGCGCACTTCGCGTAGCTCGTCGTTTTTCTTTTGCTTCTCCTTTAACTGGTTATCAAGCTCTTCAATGGTTTCGAGTTGATTCTGTAAGGTATTGTGATTCGTATGCTTCAGTTCGGAGATTTCATTAAACAATCGATTAACGGAATTATTTAGCAAAGTCATGTGATAGCTCATTTCATTGGCGTAATTGAAGTATGAATAGTAAAGACTCTCTTGCTCTTGGAACTTGTTTATGACCATATCGACATCGCTCGAATTGGTGTATTGTAAAATTTTCTCTAATATTGTATTGTACAAGTCGATGCGCTTACGATGTTGCTGACGGAATTTTTCACGTCGACGATACTCTTTCGGCTGCAAGTCATCCATTATTCTCACGTGCGCTTTACAATCCAAAAATTCAAACTTCGCATCGTCGGCCGCTCTATTCCGCATGATCGACTGCATTTCCACCATTTTCAATTCACGATCCTTTGCATCTTTCTTATTCTGTATATTTATTTTCTCGTAGGCGTGGATGCAACTCTCAAAAGTGCCTAAAGCATATTCGATCAGATCGACTATATATTTTCTATCGCTGTTCAATTTTTGCACCAGCTTCGTGTAGGCTTCATTGAAAGTCGTGCGATGTTGCAGCAACATTATCAAATCTTCGCGCAATTCGTTATTAATTGCCGTGAAAGCGCACTCCGTACGCACGCCCACCTCCAGCTGATTCTCCAATATGTCCAGCTTCTTGCGCATGCGTGCCACATACGCTTGATGCTGAGAATCGGGCACTGTACGCCTATTCAGTACGTATACCTGTTTGTTCACGCGACTAATTTCGCGTTGCAAATTCATTATGGATTCTTTATAATAACGTATATCGTCGGCCAAATGCTCCTGACATGACACGTGGCATTGTATGTTCGACAGCGCACGATCGTTTTGGCGCCGATGCGTTTCGCCGCTGGCAACCCAAATCTGCGCACGCAATGTATCCTTCTCCAAATGCAATTGATCGATGGTGTTCTGATAGCTCTGCAACATGATCGTCTCCTTGCGCGTACTCAACTTCGTCGATAGTATCGTCTTGTATTGACGCTGTCGCCGTGTGAGCTCCTTCTGCTTTTGCCAGTAATGCTCGAGGAAGGTCTTCTTGTTGAACTCTTGACTTGTAGCCTCCGCCATGTTGTTGTCGTTGTTGTGAATATCGTTAGATAATTCCTGGCACTATGCTTATAGCGTGCAAAATTACAAGTTTTATGCAAAATATACTAAAATATATGTATATACACGGGATGGCGTAAAAACTTGATTGTGTAAAAAAAATTAAATGCGTATTTAAATATATGTTACCGCTCGGTCCCTCCGCTATAAGTCGAATGAAATTTGTAGAAAATTTTGTTGACAGCTTTATGAAGTTGTAGAAATCTGAGCTACCAAGTTATGTAAGGGTTTTGAAAACGTCAGTAGGTAACTCAAAAATATCAAAAACTGTATAAAATTAATTAAGGCCATGATCAGCATTGTAATAGTGGCAATAGATTCGACATGTCAGACACAAACTGTTCGAGGAATAAAATTTTTGACCATAACATCTTTGGTACACTATAATAGTAATTTTTAAAACAGCTGCTTACAGGTGGACTGAAAAGTTCATAGGTTGATACATAAGTGGTACAACTAATATTAAATCTATATGATTTTAATTCAGCCCCTACCTTTAAAAGATACGTGTACAAATTTGACATTCTGATTCCGGGAAGTATTTGAAGCTTTTTCATGGTAATAAAACCGAACTTTTGAATCGATATGTGATTATGGATGAAACATTGTTACATAATTTTACACCGCACTCCAAAGAACAGTCAGCCGAGCAGATGCAACCGTCGATTGACAGGGTAATGGCGTATATATTTTGGGATGCGCATGGAATTTTTATTGTCTACCTTGAGAAAGGAAGCATCATCAACAGCGACTATTATATACTCTTATTGAACCGTTTGAAGGACGAAATCACCGAAAAACGGCTGCTTCTGAAGAATAACCAAGTGCTGTTTTACCAAGAAAATTCACCGTGTCACAAAGCAGTGGAAACTATGGCAAAATCCATGAACTGAGCTTCGTATAGCTTCCGCATCCACCGTATTGTTCTGATGTGAGACTATGTCGTCATCTCAGACCTCAAGAGAATGCCCGCTGGAAGCAATTTACCAACAATGAAGAGGTAATCGCAGAAACTGGGATTATTTAGAGGCTTAAGGCTAATGTATTATAAAAATGGTATTGAATATTTTTGACCGCTAAAATCGTTATACCGCCCTCGAAGATAACTGAATAATAAAATGAAATTTTATCAAAAAAGAAATATATGTACAGTAAACAGGACTTTTCAAAAACAAAAAAAGAAAACAGAACAAATGTTTTTTTCGGCAAAATCAATTTATTTTATTCAAAATAGACTACTTCTGCTTCAATACAGCTTTTTACACGGTCCAAAAGCATGTTGAACGAGTGTTTTAGCTCGTTGGCTGGTATGGCCGCTAGTATGCCGGTGCAAGCCTTTTGAATGGCCTCTACGTCTGCATAACGCTTCTCTTTCATTGGCAAATGCATTTTTCCGAAAAGAAAGAAATCGCACGGTGCCATATCACGTGAATACCGGGAATGGTTAATGGTTAAAATGAGATTAATCAGTCAGAAGCGTCGATCGAATGCTGGATTCTGAGCAATTTTTGGTCGTCAGACACTTTCGTAAGCCCAAATGTTCGGTCGAAATGCGATAAATCGATGCTTTGGAGATGTTCAATTCCATTTCCATGAATTTCAATGATGATTTCGGCTGACGCACAGTTTCGGTGGAATTTCCGGTGATCACGGATTTTGATTGGCCCACACGTTGATCATCATTTATGTCCTCACAACCACTTTGAAAACGTTGAAATCACTTGTGAACTCTGCAACGGGATACGCAATCATCGCCATAAACTTGTTTCATCAATTGAAACGTTTCGGTAAAAGGTTTACCAATTTTAAAACAAAATTTAATGTTGGCTCTTTGTTCGAAGCTCATTTTCGCACCGATAACACAAACATACTGACACTTAAAACGCAATAACTTCACTTCCAATCCGTGAAATGTCATGAAATTCTCGCTAGATAATCGAGAAAGATAGCAGATTCTAACGTACCAGTCGACATATACGAGTAGATGGTGCCACCAGGTGGTCCTTGATTCAAAAAGTCCTGTTTACTTTCGAACACACCTTGTATGTGAGCTTTATTTATTATTCGTACACGTATAATCAATACGAGAGATTGCTTAGATATCTTCTTCTTCTTAATTGGCGTAGACACCGCTTACGCGATTATAGCCGAGTTAACAACAGCGCGCCAGTCGTTTCTCCTTTTCGCTACGTGGCGCCAATTGGATATTCCAAGCGAAGTCAGGTCCTTCTCCACTTGGTCCTTCCAACGGAGTAGAGGTCTTCCTCTTCCTCTGCTTCCCCCGGCGGGTACTGCGTCGAATACTTTCAGAGCTGGAGTGTTTTCATCCATTCGGATGACATGACGAAGACAGCGTAGCCGCTGTCTTTTAATTCGCTGAACTATGTCGATGTCGTCGTATATCTCGTACAGCTCATCGTTCCATCGAATGCGATATTCGCCGTGGCCAATGCGCAAAGGACCATAAATCTTTCGCTGAATTTTTCTCTCGAAATATATTAGATATCACTAAGTAAATTTAAGATATAACTCTTCGTCGGGACCAAATATAACGAAAGATAACTTTTCGTACTAGTAACTGTCAAACCTCATATAGTCAACACTAAATATGCCCCCAAAGATACACATTCCTATAAATTCGAATATATTAGGAGTATTATTTAGGGAAAAGTCCTGGGTATATATGATAAACTTTTGAGCATTATACTGGTTTTAGAGATCTTCCAACTTCTGAATTCCGTTTTACTATGGCGAAAAAGTCGCTGAGGAGCAATTTCAGAGTTTGCAGTGGAAATAACTTTGTATCTTTTTAACTTATATAATTGGTAATAGACTCATTTGACATAAATTCATGACTCTTTTGGATTTAAAAGTATTCTCCTAAAGAACCCCTTCTTTCCGGATTAATTTAAGGACTCAAATGGGAAGTGAGCCCTAAGCACTTCCCATGCAATACATCCTCTGGGGGATATCACTCGGAGTCAACTTTCTGGATGAACGGCACTTACCTGGGCAATCAATTCGTTCAAACAATGCGAACTGCATAGACTTGGTTACATCCCCTGGATCTGGAGATGAGTCAGAGTTACGTTCATGTCGTAGGCTGAGGGTTCTCACGTTACGGCGACGGACTTCAGGCTCATCAGCCTCTCCTCCTTCTTACAAAAAACTCTGGAGATACTGATGGACTAGTACATTAGGAGTGCATTACGAGGGACAATTTACCAGGAGCGCAACATGTTTATTGTAAAGGCAAGTCTGTGACTATTGCTCTGCATAATATCGTGTCATGGCTTGAGGAAGCCTTCCTTGATATAAAAGGAGCTTTCAATAACGTCCTGTAGCTGTTCTGGACGGTCTTAAGGTTGAATCAATCCTCAAATACCTTATTTTCAGTCATCTGTATGACAGACTGATTGAAAGGGAATGGGGAAACGGACGGAAATGTGAGCAGCACATATTGCCCGTAGACAACGTCGATAACTGTATGGCTGTGAAAGTTGCCATCGGATTTAGATAATCTGGGTTCCTAAAAGAACACGTTTCTGAAAACTCGGAAATCGTCAATCACTTTGACTTCATACCACACTTAGATCATGGAGTCGCCAACCCCCCCTCTGGCGGCACCTTCTCTAACCATATACCGGAGAGGGAGTTGTGTGTGGGAAGAAGCCGTTTGAGAAGAGGCGCAGCGCAGCGAAGAGGTGGATGGGTCAAAGCTTGGGGGGAAGGCTGGTGGAGGTGTTTGCTGTTAGGAGTTCTCTATGATTTCCACCTTCAGACTTGCTGACTATTGTAGTGTTTTCCAGGCCGAGGTAGCAGTAAATTTGCTGCTCCAGAGTGCAGCCTCCTTCAGTCTGTCAAATATTCGGTATGTGGAGTTTTGAACAGTTTCGGTTCGATTTCAACGGAATTCGATGTCTTCGTTACATAATACTATGAAGTGAATTTAAAGTTCAATTATATGGAAAATAAGCGCTGTTGTAGACCGTTTTTTTAGGAACTTGTGAAACGAATTTCTAAATGTAATTTCTGAATATTTTTCAGACAAGAGAGAAGAAAAATGTAAATAATGTAAAATTGGAATTCTTTACCACATCTTTACTAGTATTGTAAGTCGTACCCTGACCTTTTGTTTTTTATTCAATAGAAGCACGGTTTCGGAAACCTGAGAAACCTTCGCCGCTTCAGAAAACTCAACAAAGGTCCAACAAATAACCAAAACAAGCTTTTTTTGTTTTATAAAAAAGTTTATTTAGGCATTAACATGTTTTCCCATATACGAGGTTCATAATCGTACCCCTTCAGCCACAATCAAGTTTAAATCACACATCATTCAGCTAAGCATATTGCACACATACAAATAGATGCATCTGCAATTCACCATATCAGTTTGAATTTTAAAACAATTGATTGCAATTGAGTTCTCCGTAGCGGAGTAAGAAGCGCCTTGAAGTTTTAGGCATTACGTTTTGCGGCCAGTATGCGCGAATGCGGCAAACGACACTGACTAATGCTGTGCAGGCGATACTGCATCTCCGGTTGATTGACGCGTTCGTACAATTTCTTCAAGACCGTATTCAAGCTCTGTATGCCCTCGCCACCATCGGTATCATCGACGTTGGTGGCATCGGCCTCGCCACATTCTGGACACTGTTGGGTGAGCACGATCTCACCTAACGGTGTAACACTATCGCATAATTTTACAACAGCCTTGACAATATATTCGCTCGGGGGCTTGATACTTTGACGTTCGCGCATATACTGCGCTAGCGTTATGGAGTGTACGCGCTTCTCCAATACCTTCAGGAAGTGACGCATATTGAAGAGATTGACTGTGGTGAAATCGCCCAGTAATGCTTCGAACGACTTGCAATCGGCACGCGATTGATCCTTAATTATTTGTATGCCCTGTAGCAATTTCTCTAAACGCTCATCGTTTTGATCGCGCACTTCGCGTAGCTCGTCGTTTTTCTTTTGCTTCTCCTTTAACTGGTTATCAAGCTCTTCAATGGTTTCGAGTTGATTCTGTAAGGTATTGTGATTCGAATGCTTCAGTTCGGAGATTTCATTAAACAATCGATTAACGGAATTATTTAGTAATGTCATGTGATAGCTCATTTCATTGGCGTAATTGAAGTATGAATAGTAAAGACTCTCTTGCTCTTGGAACTTGTTAATGACCGCATCGACGTTATTCGAATTGGTGTATTGTAAAATTTTCTCTAATATTGTATTGTACAAGTCGATGCGCTTACGATGTTGCTGACGGAATTTTTCACGTCGACGATACTCTTTTGGCTGCAAGTCATCTATTATTATCTCCTGCGCTTTACAATCTAAAAACTCAAATTTCGCATCTTCGGCCGCTCTATTCCGCATGATCGCCTGCATTTCCACCATTTTCAATTCACGATCCTTTGCATCTTTCTTCGTCAGTATATTTATTTTCTCGTAGGCATGTATGCAATTTTCAAAAGTGCCTAAAGCATATTCGATCAGATCAACAATATATTTCTTGTCGCTGTTCAACTTTTGCACCAGCTTCGTGTAGGCTTCATTGAAAGTCGTGCGATGTTGCAGCAACATTATCAAATCTTCGCGCAATTCGTTATTAATTGCCGTGAAAGCGCACTCCGTACGCACGCCCACCTCCAGCTGATTCTCCAATATGTCCAGCTTCTTGCGCATGCGTGCCACATATGCTTGATGCTGAGAATCGGGCACTGTACGCCTATTCAGTTCGTATACCTGTTTGTTCACGCGACTAATTTCGCGTTGCAAATTCATTATGGATTCCTTATAATAACGTATATCATCGCCTAAGTGCTCCTGACACGACACGTGACATTGTATATTCGACAGCGCACGTTTGGTTTGACGCCGATGCGTTTCGCCGCTGGCAACCCAAATCTGCGCACGCAATGTATCCTTCTCCAAATGCAATTGATCGATTGTGCTCTGATAGCTCTGCAACATGATCGTCTCCTTGCGCGTGCTCAACTTCGTTGATAGTACCGTCTTATATTGACGCTGTCGCCGTGTGAGCTCCTTCTGCTTTTGCCAGTAATGCTCGAGGAAAGTCTTCTTGTTGAACTCTTGACTTGTAGCCTCCGCCATATTGTTGCCGTTTATGTGAATTTCGTTAGATAATCCCTAGCACTGTGCGAAATTACAAATTTTATGTAATATATATTCTGGATGGTGTAAAAACTTGATCGCGCAAAAAAAAATTAAAATAAAATAAAATGCGTATTTAAATAAACGCTACCGTTCGGTTCTACCGCTATAAGTCGAATGAAATTTGTAGAAATTTTATTGACAGCTATACAAGTATGAAGTTGTAGAAAACTGTGCTACAAAGTTATGTACGGGTTTTGAAAACAGGTAGTTCAAAAATATTGAAAACTGTATAGAATTAATTAATATATATTAAATTATATATTAAAATAGAATTTTTGATTAAAGCGTTTTCGCAAATAATGTTATTCTAAAGGATATGAACAGCTGTTGTAGAGAATTGGTGGGGGATTCTTCTGTAAAAGCATTTCACTTCTGTGGAAAGGGGGTAAAAGCTGGAGCAAAAGTGCACCTGTAGGATATATAAAAGGGAGTGGTAAAACAGTTAATCAGCACCCTCAACAATAGAGACCATTTTTTTCATTTTTAAAATGGCCTAAACTTGTAACAGAACTTATTGCATGACTAAGCAGGGCGATTGTTTTAAGAATGAAGTAGACAATGGTAAAACAGAAAGACGTCAGTCTCTAGGTAAAGAACATCGGACCGCAGCTGGATATAACCAAGCGTCTGCAACGCTCCAGGCTACCACTAGTTTTCCGGAAACATTTACTGAACCAAACTGACTTCGGTGCCATGGTCTAATCATCATAAAATACTACTTATAGTCATTATACCCTGATCAGGGAGTATGAAGCTCGCCACTATGTTTTTAACGCCCAAAAAGAAACGTTTGTTGCGCTATAAAAAATATATATAAAAATGATTAGCCATGTCCGTCCGCAAACTAGTCTCTCAATTTATGAGATATCAGTCAGAAATTTTTCGGGAACACTTCTCCATTCTTTAAATAACAGTGAAAGCATAACACCAGGAGATGGTGAACCCGGTTCCCCAATCGATGATGTTATATTGCCCGACCATGATGTAGTTCGAATAGCAATTACTCGTCTGCAGACCAATGGATTGCCGGTCGAGCTTCTCAAATACAGCGGCTAAGAACTGTTAAGGATCATCATCAGCAGATGCATCGGCTTCCTTGTAGAATATGGTCGGACGAAAACATGCCAAGCGATTGGAATTTAAGTGTGCTCTGACCAATCCACAAAAAGGGAGACCCCACAATCTGCGCTAGAAATTCAACAACCGACAAGACATTCACCATTCAAATCTTGGAAAGACCCGTAATAGGACCCGTAAAAATAGGATGGACATATATCACCTCTTCGTCGATTTTAAAGCTGCTTTACACTACACGAAAAGGAGCTGCTTTATGCCGCTATGTCTGAATTTGATATCTACGCAAAACTAATATGACTGTGTAAACTGACGATAAACAAGACCAAAAGCTCCGTCAGGATCGGGAAAGACCTCTCCGAGCCATTCGACACTAAACGAGGTTTCAAACAAGGCAACTCCCTTTCGTGTGGCTTCTTCAATCTGCTGCTGGAGAAAATAATTCGAGCTGAATAGAGAAAGTACAATCTTCTACACGAGTATACAATATCATTGGCTATAACAACCGCGCTGTTAGTTCTGCCTTCACTAGGTTGGACAAAGAAGCGAAGCAAATGGAGTAAGCGAGGGTAGTCGTCGCATTTGGGACTTGGCACCCACGTCACTGTTCGCAGTCATAACTTCGAAGTCGCAGATAATTTCGTTTATCTTGTAACCAGTATTAACACCAACAACAACGTCAGCCTCGAATTCCTGCGTAGAATAACTCTTACCAAAAGGTGCCACTCCGAACTTAGTAGGCAATTGAAAAGTAAGGTCCTCTCTCGACAAAGAATATACCAAATTCTTCACGTCACTCATCATTCCCGTCCTTCTATATGGTACAGAGGCATGGACAATAACAACTTCTGGTGAGTCGACGTTAAGAGCTTTCGAGAGAATTGTTCCTCGTAAGATTTATGTTCCATTGCGCATTGGCAACGGCGAGTACCGTAGACGATGAAACCATAAGCTGTACGAGATTTACATACATTGACATTGACATTTTCAGCGAATCAAGAGACAACAGCTACGCTGGTTAGGTCAAGTCGTCCGAATGGATGAAAACACTCCAGCTCTGAGCATATTTGGCGCAGTACTCGCCGGTGGTAGCAGAAGAAAAGGAAGACCTCCATCTGTTGCAAAGACCAGGTGGAGAAGGACCTGGCAACACTTGTAATCTCCAATTTGACGCCAAACAGCGACAAGGAAGAACGATTGGAGTGCTTTTGTAAACTTCGCTATATCCGCCCAAGCGATGTCTACGCCAATAAAGAATAGAATCACTCAAGTAAATCCGGAAAACGTAGTTTTGCTGGAGCTGATTGAACTGAATGGCTTAACTTTAGAAGTCTCTAACTCAAACACTATTCGAGATATTGATTCAAAACATTTGTGTGTTGTTCTTAAGGGTATAACCTATCAAAGTATGAAGAAAAGACTTTTTTTTGGAAATTTGAGCATTTATTTATATCTTTTGAATTGTTGGGTTTTGTATTTCATAATAATTAGTTAATGGCTAATTAAATTAAGCATTTAAGACAACTATACATAGTAATAGTTGTAATAATAATAATAAGTTTAATTTCTGCACAATTTTTTACAGTTAAAACACTAACAAATTTTTATTTTTGTAGTTAAATATATAAAACCGCTATGTTTTGCATATATTTAAATAATGCTTATTACTTACAGATATTTTATTGCTATTCACATATACATTTACATAGATAGTTTAACTTATTTGCAGTAGTACTTCCATGCTTAGAGATAACAGTATAAAATATATGTATGTGTGTGTAAGTAAAGTAAAGCAAAAATGAAAATATATTGTATATGTAAGTATGTATAAGTAAAATGCTGTAAACTTGCGGAAGCACTCATATTGAAAATGTAGCAGTAACCTTTTAGCCTTTAAAGCGTTTCTTATTATTTTTTTAAGTTTTAAAAATTTAATTTTTTGTTTGTTGTTATTATTCAAAATTTTATAAATGTCACATAAATCACAATGTGTGCTTATGATGTTTTGATTTTCGTTTTATTATTTATTTTCATTTCGTACACACCGTTAAAAATATTGTTTTTTATTTCAAGAATTGATGTATTATATATGTACATATGTATGTATATTTTTTTTTATAAAATTAAAAAAACAAAAAAATAATTACTGTTATTTTCACTGCAGCGCAGCTTCTTTAACGGTACTGGGGTTCAAATGTGATGGTTGTGCAATAGCTTAGCGACTTGTTGTAGCGCTAATTTTTTACAAAATTATTTGCACCATTTTAAATTATTTTAATTTATTACTAGCAAGTAATTATATTCATTGTATCAAAGTTTTCTTTTTGTATATGGCAATTTTGAGTACAAATATCAAAGCAAGTGAGAATTTTGTTTTTAATTTTCATAAATTTCAAAATAGTTTTAATTGCACATTGTGCAAAGTTTTTCATAAAAACACATTTCGGATTTTCTCGGTTCATATGTTTGTTCATCCAATTTAAAGCTCATTATGACGATTATTATGATTATTATGTCGATTTTAATTATTTATACTATTTTTATAAGCCAATCAATCTAGATCAAAGTCGAAGAAATATAAATTTACAACAAGCTTAGAAACGGCAGCTCTTTGGAAATAAGTGTTGAGGCATTGCTATAGATAATTTGCTGTTCTTTAGTTTTTCAATATTGTGAAAAATAATTTTTGGAACTTTGACTTATAGCAAATTTTATTGACACACCGGCAGTTTGTGGAGCCTTAGACAGATGGCTGCTAACCAGAGATTGAAGAAATGGCCCATACTATATTATTTATAACCAAGTTTTGAGCATATGCACTCAACATACAGCTTGTTGTAAATTTATGTACCTTCATTCTTATTTTCTGTTCTTATTTAACCAGACTATTAATTTTGTGATTTTTTCATTATGATTTTTATTTTGTTTGTTTTTTTATTTTTACCGTTTTTTTATTTATATTTATTTTATTATTGGTTTTTTAAATATATTTATTATTTTTACGGCTTTTAATTTTGTTTATTATTACTTTTTACTATTTTTCACGATTCTTTCTTAACCTATTTCATTATGTTTTATCAGAATTTTACTTTTATTCTCTTCATTTAATTTAATTTTTTTGTTTTCAATTTTAATTTAATTTAATTATTTTTTCAATTTTAATTTAATTTAATTTATTTTTTCTATTATTTTATAAATCAATTTGTTTTATTTTACTTCAATTTAATTTTGTATTTATTTTATACAATTTCCATCAGTTTTATGTTGTTTTTAATTTTATTTTTTTGTTATAGTTTGCCTCTATTTTATTTTAATTTAATAAATAAAATTAAATTTAAATTTTATTTTATTAACTTTTTATGTTCATTTAATTTAATTTTGTTTTATTTTGTTTTATGTATTTTTTAGATTTATTTTATTTTAATTTATTATAAATTTGTTCAAAATTTATTTTACTTTTCATTTATTTATTTTTCTATTTTTGTCATATCTCAATTTATTTTATTTTACTTTAATTCAATTTTATATTTATTTTATCTATATTTTTATTTAATTTAATTTTATTATAGTTTGCTTTTATTTTAGTTTATTTTTATTTTTTTTTGATTTTTAAATTTCCTTAATTTTTATTTTAATTTATTTTTTCTTTTATTTCATTATAATTATATTTTCCATATGAATTCGTTTTAGTTTAATATACCAAAATAAAATTAAATTAAATAAAAAAGATATAAATTTAATTTAATTTTATTTTATTTTGTTTTAGTTTTTGATTTAGTTTTATTTCATTTCATTTTATTTTTAATTAATATACTGTTTTGTTTTGTTGTTTTTATTTACTTCTTTTCATTCGTTTTTATTTTGTTTATTTATTATTTTAACTTATTATACATTTTATTGTTTTCATTTAATTTATTCTTTTACTGTTATTTTATATAATATAATTTATGTTATTTTTTTGATTTTTTATTATATTTATTGAATTTAATTTTATTTTCTTATTTAATTGTTTTAATCTAATTTTTTATTTCTGTTGGATTACTTCGTTTTATTTTTTTAGTTTTTTACTTTATTTTATTTTATTAGGTTTTGTATTATATTATTTTAATTTCATATAAATTTTATTGGTTTTATATATTTAATTTTTTTCTGTTATTTATTATTTTATTTGCTATTATTTTTGTGATTTTATTGATTTTTTTAATTCAATTTCGTTTTTTTATTTCTATTCATTTAATTAGTTGAACTTTTTTATTTTTCTTTTTATTTTATTAATTTTTCTAATTACTTTAATTTAATGTACATTTCCTTCTTTTTGGTTGTTTTATTTGTTTTTTAATTTAATTAAAATTAAGTTTTATTTTTTATTTTATTTACCTTTTGGTTTGTTTTAATTGAATTTCCTTTTCTTATTTATTTTGTTTTGTTTTATTTTATTTGGATTTAATTTTATAATAGCTTTCTCTGATTGCTTTTAATTTCAATTCTTCCTTTTTATCATATTTTGTTTTATTTTTTATTTTATTTGCAATTTTTACATTTATTTCTTTTACTTTATTTTTATTTATTTATTTTTTTTAATAAATTAGTTCAGGTTTTAGCTGATTTTTTATATTTTAATTATTCTTCATTAGTTTTGAAATTTATTGATTATTATATAACTTAAAACATTTTTTCTCCAATATATTTTATTTTAATTTTTTATTTTTCCTATGACTCAAAATAATTTTTTTCACTATTTTTAACCAAATTTTCTTTTGAATTTAGCAACTTTCTGAAAGTATATACTTTTAAATTAAAATTAACTTATATGAAAAATTGCGCTTTATAAACATACTAGGCACTAAAAAACTTTGATATTTTTGATTTTTGTTTTTACTTAAGCACACTAATTTTCATATTTAGAAATTTATACAACGTTTTTATGATTTTTAATTTATTTTTAATAACTAACAGCTATTTAATTTAGAAAAGTAACATTAAAATTATATTTTCGTTTCTCACTAAATATTTGCAATATTTTATATAAATTATGAGTACGTTATATGTATATGTTATGTAATAATGTAAAACTGTTGTGCAAACTTAAAATTAAGATCACGATTATTAGGGTTTCTCTTATTTTTCGTGCGCACGACTTATGTTCCTTAGCACACTATGTACAGTTATGTATGCATATATGTATACTATATAAGTAAGCTTGTAATCTCCTCAAACAAATTAATTGAATTCATAATTAAATGACTTAAACATGAGTAAGCACAGAAAATAGCAAATACATACTTTAAATAACGGTATATGCATATGCATATATGTATGCGTACTAAAATATAATTACAACTGCAAATGTGTATATATTATATGCTTCTCTATGTGTATGTATGTGTGTGTAAATAATGTGTGTGTGTACTTTCGAAAATTAAGCACATTTGGAAGAATCCACATTCGCATGCATGCACCGCAACCCCCGACCACACACCACTTGCGGACGCCCACATGTGCGAACTTGGAACCAATAATGAGGTTAGCTCGATGATCTCATAGCATTTGGCATTGTCAAGTTTGCACTCGCAATTAAAGCACAGCTTTAGGTTCACTTTGAGTGGGTGTGTATGTGTGAGTGTGGGGTTGGTTGGCTTGGGGGCTCGTTGCTGTAGTCATAGCTAACTTTAGTTTACCGCCTAGGCGTTCAGCCCTCAAACAGCAATCTAATCATCATCTTTCTTGTCCGTCTTGAGGTCATATTTAGCACATAATTCTTCTGGCGTGTAGCTGTAATACGAAACGAAAACGGAGATAATTAAAAAAAACTGCTCAATGCGCTCATCTCTATGACACAACTTACCCAATCAGGTTTTGTAGATCACAAACGAATTTGTAGACGTAGCGCTTGCCTGCCGTCTTATGGATGATGTTCTTGTCGTAATAATAGCGGAGACCACGACTGAGCTTTTCGTAGTTCATTTTTGGCTTATTCTTGCGTATACCCCAGCGACGAGCAACCTGGAAATGTTCAATGGATACATTAGCTTTGACGGGTTCACTGCAGAGTTGTGGAAATATAGTACTTCATATAACTAGACCGAACCTCCTTTCTAACTTTTTAATTGAGATACATTTTTAAATTTTTTATTCGAAAACGCTCAGTTTCTCTGCATGAAATATTAAGTCTTGCTCTTCAAAACCCTCTAAATACTTGTCTTCTACAGACTTTTCTCTTGTGCTTCATATTTTCCTTCTTTGAATTTCGTTCCAATCCCTATATTTTATTTTTTACATTAATATTTCCTCTCACACGACAACTCACCTCATCTGGATCGGTCAACTTGAACTCCCAGCCATCGCCAGTCCACGAAATGAAGCCCTGACACGTCTTATCCATCAGCAGCTCCAATAGAAATTGCCACAACTGTATCGGCCCAGAGCCGGTAAAGCACGGCACACCACCTTGCATGGGATATGCGCCCATGAGTGCCTTCTCCAAACTCATCGTATTCATATACGCGGCCGAATGTTGCCCAGCATGATGCACGCCCCATTGATCTGCCGGCGACTGACCGCTCATTGATGAGAAACGCGTTGGATCGTACGAACCATACTCCGAGGCATAGGAATCGGGGAATGGTGAGCGTCCGTAGGCATTGTATTTCTGTTCATTATTCGCCACAGCAAGTCCATAGAAATCGGCGCCGCTATCCTGATAATTCGGATGTTCTTGCGATGAGATCGTGCTGTGATAATCATTATCATCGTAATGTACACCGGTGGCTGCAGCCACAGCTGCCGCAGCGGCAGCACCTGCCAGATGTGGTGGCAAACCATAAACGGATGAAACAGAGAGATCAGCCGGATCGGTTTGGCCGTTACTACTGCCACTGCCAAGACTCGAATAGGAGGAGGTGTTCTGTGTGCCCGGTTCCTCTTTCATCTGATGTTGGCTGTAGAGTGCGGCCGCAGCGGCCGAGTTTCGTAACGCCACGTGCATGTAATTCATATTGGCACTGTTGTTGTTGTTGTGATTGGGCGTCGGACCGGTCGACTGGTTGGCGTTGACGCCTGATGCATTGCTGTTGGCGGCGGGATTGCTTTGTTGCGACTGTTGTTGTTGTTGCTGCTGCTGCGCATGCGAAAGCAACGAACCACCATTGTTGTTAGCATTCTGCGTTTGCTGTTGCGTTTGCGGGGGCGGGCTGTTGTTGCTGTGATCATGCGTATTACTGCTGTAGCCTAGAATGAAAGAAAAATGTTGTTGTTGTAATGCTTTGATCATGTAAAATTAATTCAGAGCTTTTGTTCAATTAAATTAATTATTAAAAAATAAGTTACGTTAAATGATACGCTTTATTTAATTTTAAGGGGGTATCTGGTCTAGGATTTTGAAAAAATCATTTTTTTTTGGATATTTTGAAAGTTTAGACTTTCAAAAATATGACCTTGGAAGGAATTTTCAAAATTCGACTTATTTGCAGAGTTACAGCCGATTTTGTGACGTGGCGTCCGTGTTCACTAGAATTGTCTCCTAAACTTGAAACGCGTTTTTCTCGAAACTACTTTTTTGAGGTGGTTGACATGATATCTCAAGTTCTGTTCAACCGATTCCTTTGAAATTTGGTATATATCTTCTTTATGCAATGCTCTATCGTGTCTGCTTTGGATTTCCAAAAATTTTGATTTGAACTATTTTTAAAAAATTCGAAATGTCGAAAAAATCGGGTAAAAAAAATTTTTTTTTCAAGTCGACGCCATTTTGTTATTTATTTATTTTTTTTTTTTGAAAATGGTAAACCCGATAACGACATCTTTACTAATGAAGAATCTTCTTGTTTTTTGTGTTTTAGATCTCTACAAGGGTTGAAATCACGTCAACCAGGACGTATCGTTTTTTTGAAGCCCCCACTCCACCGGCCCGTATCTCGACGAATTTTGGTTTTTTTTTCTTGTAATTTTTTTTATATTTTCATTTTTTTTATCTTAGTTTAAAAAATGCCTAAAATTCATGCGCCTAGACCAGAATACGTGTAGGAGATAGAAATATTTTTAATACCCTGATCAGGTATATTAAGTTTGCCACGTAGTTTGTAACAGCCAGAAGAAAATTTTGGAGATGAAATATTTACATAACGTCATCTAAAATACAAAACATTGTATCACCAAAAAACATCGAAAATCGCTGTCAGATATAATAACCAATGTATAACTATTTTATAACCCCTAATTCAAATTTTGTTTCAATATGAGTGTATGATAACCAATATACATATGTATAACCATTTTATAACAAAAATTAAAATTTTGTTTCAGTATGTATGTATGATAACCAATATATAACCGTTTTATAACTATGTAAAACTCAATTTTTGTTTCAAAATGCGTGTTTTCAATTAGATCGATTTTCCCCCGCCTCTAAACTAACGAAAAGTGAGGTTATGTTATTTTGCATTTTAGTCCGTTTGTTCGTCCGTCTGCATTTACATTTACTAGTACCTCAGTTTTTGAGATATCGAGGTGAAGTTTCGGACACGCCTTGTTCCTCCAATATATGCTATGCATATAGCTGTCATAAAAACTGGTCGATCAAAAAATTTTTTGTTTTTGTAGATTTTTGTTTTTGTAAGTAAATCCTTTTTATTTAACAAAAAATCTCACAGTATTTGGCATAGATTATTGTTCAAAGTTTTACTATAATTTTTCAATAAATTCTTCATATCGGATTAATATACCACATATCTATATCTGTACATACATACATATGTATCTGTCATACAAACTGATGGTTCAAAATCAGGTTCTTGTAAGGAAAAAATTTTATTTTAAATGATATTTTCATGAAATCTCCGAGCACATTTCACATTTGCCAATGTATCTTCACAAAGTTAGCACAGGTCGTTTTCTAAGGCAACAACGTAATCTCCTAAGAAATTGTTTTGATCGGTTAACTATAGCATGCTTGCATGGGAAACTTCCTCATTTAACGACATATGTATGTATGTATCTTCACGAAATTTGGTATGAGCTATTGTTTATAGAAATAATGTCATATCGGAAGAAATTCTTCAGATCGGATTACTATAGCATACATATGTATGTATATGTAGCTGCCACACAAACCGAACGATCGTTCTAGTTTGGAAAACTTTCGCATTTGACGTGATATCTCACGAAATTTGACATGGATTACTGCTTAAGGTAATAATATAATCTTCGAAAAAATTGTTCAGATCGGTTAACTGTAGCATATAGCTTCCATACAAACTGGACACATAGTTACTGAAAGAAATGCACCTGTGAAGGGTATATTAGCCTCGATGCAGCCGAAGTTAACGTTTTTTCTTGTTTTAAATTTACTTTTCCGAATCTCTACAGCCGTGTCTACAGCTAAGTAGTCTGAGAAGAAACAGCCTCACGAATAATGATTATCTATATATTTTATGAATATATAGCGTACGTTTATTTTTAATATTTGTTTAAATTTGTCTTTCATTGTTATTTTTATTTATTTTTTTCATTATCTAATATTTAAAAAGCAGCAAAATGCACGTATTGTCTAAGATAAATTGGCAAGACATTATAAAACACATTTGTACTAGGCAGAAAAATTAGACCGAGGTAAGCTAAAACTTGCAATGCTTTTTATCTTAGGCCTAATATGCGTAATGAGGGGCATAAATAAATTTATGCATACGTGTAAATATGTACATACAATATGTATATACCTGCATATGTATGTATGTACATATGTATGTAAATTAATATACATTTTTCTTCATTTCGCTGTGTTGTCATTTGTTTATGAAAGATATAAACGCAACAGAAATACATTCAAATGAACCAACGTAAAATATAATTGTTCTACGATTTCTTCATACATACGTATGTGCATATAGTATGTATATACGGTTAATTTGCAAGCTAAATCAAAGAAAAATTATATACTCATATACATTCATGTATAAAGTTCACAAGTAAACATCTCTGCAGCTTCAGTCTCCTCAGAAGGCGTGTCCATCATTCAATTGTCTTGTCTTCAATAGTTCAACTCAAACACAACATTGTCTCGAAGAGCACCGTTCGCGCCCCATTAATTTGCGGCGCTGATTCGATGAAATTCGAAAACCAATCAAAAGCGCACTCAACACCAACACAAAAACAAAGCGTACACAAAATGAGCTCCAAATGCTGCTAAAACAAAAATACAGAATTCACAAACACGCACAGACAGGCATGTACATACATGACAAAAGCAATGGCTAATAGCAGCGCTGCTAGTGAGCAGAGCAAATGAATCGCGTGATTATCGTGTAGCGGGGAGCATAAACGAGTGTGAGAAGAGCGCATTGCGCCAATATTGCTCCCACAGGCCATAGCTGGGCGACTGTGAAACTGTGAAAGGTGGGCAAGCGTTCATTCATACTTGGCGCGTTAGAGCACAATTGAGCGCCAATAATATGGAATATGTACAAATACAAATACACATTATATATGAATGTAAAAATACAGTAATGCAAAAGAAATTGTTGTTCGAAACCTGTTGAATATGAGAATTATTTAAGGAAAGGTTTATTCAGCCGCTAGCTTGCAAACGTCATTGAGTTAGCTGCTCAGTTAAGTGGCGAGCGCTTCCAACCATTCATTCAAATCCAGTTGCATTTATTCATTCACAAGCGAAGCGTTAATTCACAGCCTGCTTGCTGGTCACACATATCGGTGCGAGCGCTTGAATGGAACAACTCGTTATGCCCAAGCAGCTCGCATAACGCCTGCTGCCGACTGTCTCTGTCTGTTGCGCGCTTGCAAAGCGTGAAACTTTTTTGTTTTTTTTTTTGTGTTCTAGGGGTATAATCTGCTTTCGATACTGCGCAGATACGGCATGTTGTTGGAGAGATGTGAAATCACTCACGGGCTCACACTCGCATACAAACTGACATACACAACGCGTTGTATGGTGGAGATGAAGCAATGAGGCACAGAATACTCCTCCCACTTGATGGGGTGCATGGAGAATATTAACACCATAACCCCTGCAGGGAAAATTCGAACTTTTGTGGGAAATATTTTTGCCACAAAAGTGGTTTTCGATGTGATTTAGGTTCAATGCATAAGCAAATAGATATTGAAATATTGATAGGTTCATTATTTTTCACTAAAATTTTTGTTGATGATGAAGTGAAGGCGCTTTTTGGAACACCAAATCTCCCTTTAAGTGGTTATATCCACTTGAGAATTTCAAAAACTCGACTTTTTTGCATATACGAGTATCTATGTATATTTAATATACATACATATTTGCATTTACATATGTACATATTTGAGAATATTATGTGAAAACTTGCAGCCAACCTTGCAAATAGTTTCGAAGATATGTGCGAGTAAAACTCCTTTAAAATTTGGGGAGCCTTTTACACCAAACTTTACACGAGGTTTTCTCGAATTGCTGTTTCAGAGTGGATGAGGAAATTTTCTTCGAAACGGCTGCAATTTTCACGCGACTTTTTTAGATATATTTGTCAGCCAATGATCTAAGGAATATATATGTATCCTTCTGCTTACTGTATCCATCTATAGTAATAATCAATGTTTATTTGGTTTTAGAATTTGTGATAATTTTGAGCAGAAAAATTATCTTAACTGTCAGGCATCCTTTTTTGGAGGATTGCTTGGAGACAGGCTAGGGGATCAAGCGAATTTTAAATTTTTTCAAAATCAATCACGGTATTTATTTATTAAGTTTATTTATTTATTTATTAATAATAGATATTTATTTATTTATCTCTAAAAAATCACAAATGATCAATAGGTCGTTTATGTTGGTCGAGAAAATCGGGATTAAAGTTCATTCAAACTACTGCAAATACTCTGAGACAGACAAAAGCAGACAATAACAAACAATATTTTTGAAGTGGGCCCACATTTACATATGTAAACACTTGTTCAAATTATATTTAAAAATCAGGGTTGCATTTCCATAAACACCAAAAATGTTCAATTTAAGTCGACTCAAACCATTTTTTTTTATTGTTTTTCTAATTTTTAAAGTTTACGGTTAAACACTAAAATAACTAATCAACTAGAGTTTTTAGCGAAATATGATAATTTTATAAATTAATTAGAGATAATGTATATATGTAAATAACTGCAATTAACTTGCTAATGACATAAAATACATTTCTTTATCGAGAAAATTTAATATTTTTTACGGTTGGAAATACCTGACTCGTAAACTGCCAGTTAGTGAGAAGTCAGTTAGTTAATGCGGTACAAAATTTGCGCAAAATAATCACCGATTTACGAAGAATGAATATCTGCTGATTTTGTGATTAATTTGTGGTTTAATTTTTTTCGCAACAAATGATTTATGAAAAACTATATAATTCTCTCTCTAAATATTCGGTTATTTTGACTGAAAATAATAGCTTCAAGATGATTCGTAAGCGAAAATATTGTTGAAATATGTGAAAAAGTGAATTTCAATGTGACCAAAATTTTTTTATGAATGAGAGGGAACACAGGTAACTTTTTCTATATTATCTAAAATATCCAACATATTTTAAGAGGCGATATTATTATAAAATACTTACCAGCTTAGCCTTATATAGAGAGTCTAGCAATTTATATTCAGAACTGTAGCTAAGTAATAAAGTAATTATCTCCAAAATACTTAATATTGGGGAATTTTTTTAAACTGAGTAACGGCATAATTCATAGCAGCGATAAATAGGTGCCAACTCTCATGACGTTGGAATTGAGAGAGCAACTCACTTAGCCGACTTTGATAGTTTATTGGTTAGGATAGGTTTTGATATTTCACAATAGGAACGACTGGAACGAGCAGATTGAAATTCAACTAAAAATAAATATGAATGGAGGGAATTCTTGCCGCCTTGCCAGATCACTAATAAAAATCTAAAACAATGAAAATTAAGGAAATCACGAAATTTAAAAGTACTTGATGGATTGCTTTGTCTTGTAATGCAAAATAATATTAATTTTCAATTGAAAATTATTAGAAACTAGTATTAAGGGGTTACATGGGTCACTTGGGTAAAAAACAGTCTTTTTCCAAAATTTTTTTTCTCATACATATAAAAAATTACCTTTCGGAAAAAAGTTGCGCCAGACTTGGCAGAATAACTGCTTACAGTAACATCTAAAGTAAAAAACACGTCTTTTAGTTAAAACCTTAACTTAGAATTTGGACGAAAAAAAAGTGAAAATTGGATTTCTGGTAGACATTTTTACCAAAAAACTTGAAACTTTCGCAACATTTTTTTTTTTCAAATAGACAACTATTTAAAAAAAAATCCTTCGCTCAAGTATTTCAGAATTGTATCTCAACGGCCTGCGTAAAAATTCATGAAGATCGGGTGAGTAGTTCTTGAAAAAACTTGCCAACCGACTTTAAAAACACAATTTCGAGAAAAACGCGTTTAAAGATGGTGCTTTTAGCCTAGCTAGCCTCGACCGCACAATCTGCAAGGCTGTGTCTCCGAAACTATTACACGGATCAACCATTAAATCATAAAAAATATATAAATATTAATATGATAATTATACAATTAATGATTTATGAACGTTATAAATGTTGGGTGTTTTAATTTCAATACCCAAAAACTAGTATTTTATCTGATCTGCCTGTAAAATTTAATAAAAAAAAGCTTATTTTGAGGCGCTGTCAAACTGGAATAAGTTGGGTATCCCTCTAGCACTGATTCATAGTTATAAATGACAATTATGAGGCTGTTGTTCAATTTCTAAAATTTTTGTCATAAATTAATCCCAATATTAGGCGGAAATCGAAACCAATTTTGCAAAAAAAAAAAAACAAAAAAATAAATTAAAATTGAGCTAAATTTTGAGATGAACTATGGTCTACTACATAAAATTACTACGACAATTTCCCCCACTTAAAATGCATTTCCAATTGATTAATTCTAATTTAAGTTAGCTGAAGTACTTAGGCTGCTTGTTGTCATTCATTCCCCAAAAGATTTTATTTCAATACTTCATTGTTCCAGCGAAAAATAATACTTAGTTAAATGCAATTCAAAATTCATTAAAATCGGACACTTAATCAAGGCACAATAAATAGCGTAAGAGCGTAGCGATATTCGAAAGAGCCACTCTGCGGTACAAATCATCAACAAAAATGCCCAAATAATAGGCTTAGTTAGGCATATCACAATATACATACATACATATCTGGTACAAGCACACGCACACACATATACATATGTACATGCTCGTAAAATCACAGCCACTTAACCAAACCGGCGGCGGGGTGCCAATTGCGCGCTCAGGCAAAAAGCAAAAAGGAACTGAAAAAAAACTGCGGGCAGCACAAAGCAACAGCGACTTGTTGATTCACCGAGCTGCGGTCGCATGGCGGCAATGTCACTGTGGTTGCCATACATTTGTTAATACACACAACACACATTGACTTATTGGCGTAAATATCGCGCTGGCGCAACCCTCACATGCATGCCTGCTTGTATTTAATAGCCACCCACAGGCGCACACACTCAACCACACACACATACACAGCTATTGTTGTAAGCATATAAACATGTACCGAAATGTGTTCTTGTTGTTGTTGCAAATGAACGCCTTTGCCTGGGAATTTAAATAAATTGCAATTTAATTACTCGAGCAGCACAACATTTCACTCATCTCGAGCGTCTTGCGACCAACAAGCGCCAAAATAAACGCACACACATATACATACACGCGCACATTTTCGAAATTTATATGGGCATGCATAACAGTATTTACATTTAGTTGGGTGTGTGTGTATGCGTGTGCTTTGCGCTTATTTATATTTACATTTATCACAAGTTCACACCCTCGTTAGTGCGCAATTAAGTTGCAACCAGCCGCGTCGCGTTGCTGAGCACATAATTAAAGTTTCGTTTCATTTCACTTTAGCATATTTGTGGCATGCAACACGAAATCTCGCTTTGATGTCAATATTAATTTTCCATGCCACAGCGACGGCATCGGCATCGGCCACTGCCGCTATGCGCTTAGTGTGTTGCTCAGTGGAGTTGAAGGCAGACAGTCAATGCTTGTCTTCTGCTGCTAAAGTTGTCAGCGTTTAACTTTTGACAGCCGTGGGCGTGAGCGTGTTTCATTAGCGTAGAGGTGTCAAATAGATTGTACTAATTAAGTGTCTTATCAAATTTGTTTTGTATTTGTAAAAGCTAGACAATAAATAGCTAGGATTTTTAATTAAAGTTTCCTTCTGTTGTGTATTTCATGCTTAAGCTCGTTTGTGCGTGTGTGTGTGTGTGTGGGCTCCACCGGATATTTGTTGTTGCACAAATTTTTAGACGAATCTTAAATATTTGCATTATTTGTAAAATTAAGGATGCTGAGTTCAGGATATGATGAGGCGCATAGCAAAGGAGAGTGAAAAGCGGTTAACCTTCTCAGTCTAAGATTACTCTGGGAGTCAAAAATGTTACTTGTAAAAGCAGGGTATAAATAGGGGGATGACAAAAGAGTGATAACGGGTAATCTTCTCAAATCAAGATTACTACGTGGATCAGAATGTTCCTTATTATTTGTTTACAAGCACTTTCGGAGGAACCATCTTTGAATAATGAACATGATCGATTTCGTGTGACCTAAAATATAGCTTGAAGCATTCTAATTAATACAGCATGTGTTCATTCCCAGTACAGTCACGTCTATGTATTTGAAACAGACTTGGATTTATATCCAGTTCAGAAGAATTTAAGGACTGTAAACTCTGCAGTGTTCCCAAAAACAACTAGTGGTATCACAATATATAGTAAGACTTTGCTCATAATTTTAAGACTCTCAATTTATTCTTCAAAATCTCTGTCGTCCCCCTCAAAGTATTTCTCTCAATGCGGGTAGCGATTCACATTTAATGCCTTCAATTTACTCAAAACGGTTTTCCGGATCAGTCGTTTGAGTTTGCTGAAAAGCTAGAAGTCACACAGAGCTGCTTCGACGTGGTTTTCCACGGCTCACCTTTGCCACGATATTCGTCCGATTGATTGTCTGTTTCCGGGTCATAAACATAGATCCACGACTCAACGCCAGTAATAATACGCTTCATGACATCCTGGTATTCGGAAAGTATTATTTCACAGACGTTAACGCGACATTGTTTAAAAAATCTGAATTAAAAAAAAAATTGAGAAATGTTGTAGGCATGGCATTGCATTATCGATTTTTATTTTTGAATACAAAAAAAAATTTTTCAAAATCAGGAAGCGTTTTCGCTATTAAGTAGCAGTTTAAATTACTAGAAATGGATAGGTTAGGTTAGTACAGCTCGTAGGGTTGATCACAATCGTTGGATCTCACTTGGGCAGATGTTCGTTCTTTGCCTAAAAGTGGAGCAACAGATAGATCCTCTTAGGTTGACGAAGCATTTTGAGCTTACCACAAATATTTAAGGCAGTTAATATCCAACCCAAGAGGCTATGTACGCTAATGATGTTTACTGAGATATTTCAATCTCAATCTGGTAATAGCCGAGCAATGGAAAAAAAACAATCAGGGTTCCAAATTACTTTGTCCTCAAAAGTGTTCAAGTCAAATTTCTCTCGTGAAAAAATGTATGTATATAATCCGCAAAACACAATATTCGAGAATATTTCGTTATTTTCTCTTTTTAGAAAACCATATTTCACATAAAAATTTCGAATATTGTAATATTTCTTCCCCCTGCCTCTAGATCCTAACATAAAAAAATAACAAAGTCGAAAAATAATAGAGAACGGCAAGAACCTAGAACTACAAGTAAAACGAAAGTCTCGCGGTTTCCTAAACAGAAATCGCAAAAAAGTTTTGAGGAGTGAGATTCACGAACTGACTGCATAACTAGAAAATCTAAAGAAATTATATGTTAAGTCATTATTACGGATATACCGGTTATTTATCAATCATATATGGGTTTGTATATCACATTTCGCGCTGAACGAGAATCTTAATAGAATTTTTAAGATAGTACAACAACGTAGGTATTTTGAGAGCATAAAATAAGAGAACGGAATGTATCTCTTCAAAACATTCATCAAGTAGACCGCTTTTTATCTCGACAATTAAATACATTTTGACTACCACAAAGACTACGATGAATTAAACTTCCTAAATGTTTACCTTGACTAAAGAAATTCGCATCGATGTCGGTGTAATATGAGTTCGCGGTTGGATGATGTGGCGAGGAGTAGTCACCAACATAATTGGTGGCCATGTCATTGAAGTAGCCAATGCCGAGCGACGAGGCGGTAGGATTCGGTGAGTCAAGCAACGACGAAGCGGCTGTGCTCAAGCCCGACGTGCTGCCACCGAGGCCTGCAGCGGTTGTCGAGGCGCCGCCAGACGATGACGAGGAACTAACAGAGGCACTGCCAGTGCTGCCGCCCGACAAGCGATGATGCTGCGTCATCGACTGCAAACCTTGCTGCTGCAGGTGTTGTTGTTGCTGCTGTTGATGTTGCGGCGACTGTTGTTGATATTGATGCGTTTGCTGCTGATGCTGTGACTGAGGCTGGTGTTGTTGCGCATGTTGTTGATGCTGCTGCTGTTGCGCCTGATGTTGCTGATGCGACTGTGGCAACGACAGCTGATGCGTCAACGCATGCGCAGCGTGCTGATGATGGGCAGGCAAATGGTAAGAGGTGTAATTTTCATAGCTTTGCAGCACCATTTTTTGTGGCGTTGATCGCTTCAACTGCTGCTGTGCCTGATACTGCTGCAATTGCAAATATTGCTGCTCCAGCTGATCCTGTTGCAGCTGTTGTTGCTGTTGCTGTTGTTGCTGTTGTTGTTGTTGTGTCGTAGCACTTAAGTAATTGTAATTTTGTACTGTTTGACAATTGTTATTATTATTGTTGTTGTTGTTGTTATTATTATTATTAATGTATTTGTGTGCGCTGGTGGGGCTACACGCCGCGTAACGCGCTTGCAATGCTTGTGGCGACAGCGATGGCGAGGAACAGGTCGACGATGTGTTCTTTATCGGCGACAGCAGTTTCGGTGTTGTTGCTGGCGTCAAAATCGTATATTTTGTTGGTGTGCTGCGTGCGTTACAAATGCCGTTATTGCTGTTACTGCTACTCGTTGCTGTCACTGCTGCTGCTGCTGTCTTTGCTGTTGTCGAAATGGTGGAACCAACTAGGAACGCAGAGGGCGGCATGTCTTCACGTTTTCTTCTATGTCTGGGCAACGACGGCAATGAGAAATTTTCAAATTGTTTATTGGGAAATTGCTCGTCATTGACGTCGGCGTTTAGATTGTGTGCGGCGATCGTTGTGAAGTCTTTTTCTTTCTCGCCGCTTTCAATTAAATGAATTTTTAATTTCGTTTTCGGGCGGATTTGGGTTTCTGATTTTGCAAATAATTGATATTGAAAGCAATTGAGTGGGCTTCACTGTAATTATTTCAATTGAGATTGAGTTTGTCAATTTATTTCTGATTTATTTGGGTTCTTGGGTTTGTTGTTTGGAAAGTTCGCACAAATTTTTTGATTTTAGGGGTTGCAGTTTATTTGCAGTCACGTGCTTTAGTTGCTTGTTTGCGTTGATTTTTTCATTTATTGTTAGCACTTTTTATTTTGTTGCTCAAAATTAATCAATAAATTATTTATTAGTTAGATATTGTTTTTTAGTTTTTTATTAAATTTTCTAAAGATTTAAATATAAGTTTAACATATTTTAGTAAAGTTATTTTCTTTAATTTTTTTTGTTTTATTGTCAAAATTTTTATTTTGTTATTTTTTTATATTTATACACAATTTTTTTTTTATTTAAAATTAAATATTTTTTTAATTTTTTATGTTTATTTAAATTGTTGTTTAATAATTTAAATTAAATATTTTTTGCAAATGTTTTTTTTTATTTATTTAAACTATATTTGTTATTATTATTTTTGTATTATTTGTTATTTCAAATCTTTAATAATATAAATTAAAAATTGTTAGGAATTTTTTATTTCTTTATTTTTGTATTATTATTTTATTTAAGTATTTTTTATGGTTTTTTTATAACATTTTTTGATGTTTTTGAGGGTTTTTTTCGTTTAAATTGTTTACTTCTTTTAAATATCAATTTTTACACTTTTTGTAAACTTTTCCTTTAATTTTTTACTTTTATTTTTTTTTTGTTTTTGAAGGCTTGTTTTTTATTTAAATTGTTTATTGCTTTTAAATATTAAATTTATAATTTTTAGATAACTTATGTTTCTTTAAATTTTTAAAATTTTATGTAACATTACTTTTGTAATGATTAAATTAATTTTTATTTAAATTTTGAATTTTTATTTATTTAATTTCTTATTAATTTGCTTTAAATACTTTTAAAATTAATCTGTTTTTTTGTAAAAAAAATGTTTTATTATTTTACAACATATGCTTTTTATTTAAATTGTTTTTTTTTTTAATTTTCATAATTTTTTTTCATACCAATTATTATTTTTTATTTTTTCAACTGCTGTTAAATGTTAAAATTTAAGTACTGGCGTTTTTAAGCCACTTTCAAATTTGACATAATTTCTTTTATTTGTTATTTGTTTATATACACAATTTATTATTGTTTTTTTTTATACAAGTTTTTTTTTTATTTTCAAAATTTTTTTAACTGCCACTGTATTAATGTTGCTGCTTTAGTTACCAATTGTATTTAAAATTTATTTATATTTTTAAATGCAAGTTTTTAACATTTTTTTAATTATTTTTAAATTCAGTTTTTATTAATTATTTAATTATTTATTTTTTTTTTTGTTTTTTAAACTGCCATTATTTGTTATTGCTGCTTTTTGTTTGAATTTTTTTGTTTCTAATTCTTATGCGCCTTACAATTTGCCGTCGGCATTATAAACGATCACGTCAGTCGATCTCCAATTAGCACGTACACTTCGACGTTAGCTGGATTTGCATATACAAGCACATAAATATCCAACTTTATATGAAAGCTTATACATAGTATATGTGTTGTTTTGCTTTTGAATTAAACCGCGATAAAATTTTTTCCCAGAATCTACGATCATACGTTTTTATGAAAACACCACAACGTGTATTTATTTACTTTTATCAAATTTTGCTATTCTTCTGCGCATTAGATTCTGGCCACTCAGTTCACAGGCGATCGCGCGCCCACTACACGCGCACAATTTTTCGCGTAAATGAAAGAAATCAAATGTCTTAAACAATTCTTGGCCATTCAGCGCACAAATCACTTGTTAGTTTTGTTTCTTTTTCTATATAGATCGGTATATAATATTGTATACTTTTGCTATATCTGCTGTGTTTTTTATTATGCTTTTAATCTCTAGCTGCCTGCCAATTTTACGCTTTCGCCATAAATCACCAAGTTCGCACACTGGCCTACAAATATGTTCGTCGCACAGATCCTTAATGATCGCGATAATTCTTTCGTGAACGTTTTTAATATGCTTTTAGTTAATGCACTTGCTGAATCATTTACACAGCTAATAAATCTGCATGTTTGTTTGTTTCTTGTTGTTTTATATTATAGTTGCTATTTGCTATTTGCTAACCGTGTTATTAAGCGATCCTCTGGCGCGATCACTTGTCAGCGTAATCCAGTCAATTAACGAATTTTCAACGTGAATTCACATTCACCAAACCAAAGCATCAGTCAATGAATGCGCACAACACTTTTGAATATTTATTGTAGTTGTTTTTTAATTATTTCATACTCGCACTGATCGTACACTTTGCATGTGTGTATGTGCGTGGTGCTGCCGTCTGTGGTTTCTACTACGTTTTTACGCTGGTGCCCGTCGAGGTATCGTCCGTGCCGTACCTCTGTAACATTCGACATCCGTTTTACAACTGAAGTTGCTGCCTTTGGGTGTAGAAGTTGTTTGCGCTGGTGTATGCGCCGCCACCGTCGCCGCCGTCGCTGCCTTCAACGTCAACTTGCCTTTCTGCCTTGCCTCCACAAGCGGCTACTGTGCGCCTAAATGCGCTCAATATGTGTGTTTGTTGTAATTGTTATTGCTTGTTGTTTGCTTGGTTTGCACTCTGTTAGCCGTGTTCATCGCCCGAGCGCTCAATTGGTAGCAGTCGCCGTTGCTCTGAGTTCACTAATCGTACGCGAGCCACTATGTGTGCTTATGTGTGTGTGTGTGTGTGCGTACTACCACCGCTTGTTGGTGGTGGTTTTGCCTTTGCTCCAATCGTCTGCTTATTGGTATTTGTGCATGCCCACACGACCGGAATGAACTTGAAAATGAATATTCACTCAAATCTCGTGTGCGGAGGAATTTCCCATGCTGACTCTCGGCCGTTTGAGTTGGATGGTTGTTGTGAGCGTTTGCGCTGTGTGTTTATTGGACATTAAGCGCTTGCCATACAAGTGGCAATCGCTTGGTTATCTTCTTTGGTGCTTTAGCTTTTGTTGCTGTTGCTCTGATATTACTATATTTTGTCGGATTGCTCATTTCACTTCAGTCTGTTTGATTTGAATTGCAATCGGGATTTCATCTGTGCCGTATGAGTGTTTCTGTAGCTCATTTGCAAGTGCATATATACATAGTAAATGCATACATATATCCGCATGTATGTACATATGTATGTATGTATTTTCTTATTATGTGTATATGGAAATATGCATTTTGAGACAGACTACTACTACAAACGGCTCTACTACTCTGTATAAAACGATATTATAATTTCTTTTAGAATTTCTTAAAAAAAAAAACAAATTAATTTCATTAAAAATTTTCTATGGTTGAAAATTTTAGCAAAAATGTTTGGTCTTTTTATTTTTACCAGAAGGAAGTTTACAAATAATGCATAAAGAACATTTGAATTAATTTTTCAATAAACTTTGTTTTTAATCCCCAAAATTTAATTAAAGATAATTTTCTAATTTCTAGCCTATTGAATATAGTAATATTGAGTATAAAATAAATTGTGTATCCCAAATAACGTATTGAAACATAAATTTGAAAATTAATGTTTTTGAATTCGGAATTTTTTCGCGCTTGCGTACTTCGTGTTTTAACCATCATCTTCGAGAACTTAGAGCAGTGATCGCCAAACTTACACATTGAAACGATTTATAGGTTATGAATTTTTAATACCGATTTTGAGTTGAAAACTTTATTTTTAATTCCGATTTTGCATTTTAAAAATTCTGAGAAATTTTAGTCACATTTTGGCTTAAAATGAAAATTTCAATTTCGGAATTTTCAATCCAAGATTTTTGAAACAAAAAATACATAAATGTTGATCAACAAATAAAAAAATATTTTCAGAAAATTTACAAAAATATAATTTTAATGAAACTAGGCTTTTAAAAACTTTTAACATTAATAAAAAATAAAAATTTTAATTCCGATTTAGGCACCGCTGGCCGCTGTTAGATGACGACACACGAACGCAGAATGGGGCTGACAGATCGAGAAGACTGCAGGAAATATCTAAAGCAAGGCACCAGGGAAATAACGAAACACCTCTTGTGCACTTGCCCCGCATCGGCAAGACTACGCTGTAAGCATCTGTGGTCCCCACGGTATGATGCACTGGAGGAGGTATCGATAGTGAGCCCGCAGAGTCTCTAGAAATTCACGTCAAGCCCAGGTATCTTAAGAATTACTACTCCTCATGGATTTAGCAACTGAACTCCATCTTGTATCGCAAAGGACCAAAACTGGTCTGTGCGTGGCTCATTGGCCTACCACACTAACCTTATAAAAAACAAATTTGTTGTTATTTTGGTACTGTTAACATTCATACGTGGCTTTAAAACGTAAAGGAAATTCAAAACCTTTTCAAAATGGTTTTTAAAAGACCTTGTTGGTAACTTTTTGAGATTAAGATGTGAAAACGCTATTTATTTATAGAAATTATTAAAAATAAGTATTATTATTGGTTTAGTTTTTTAAGACATTGACTGACAATATGGTTGATTTATTGTAAAATATAATTTTAGAAACATATTAGGTGATACCTCAAGGGAATGTAATCTATGAGATACTGACAAAGTTCAAAAGTAGCTCTTTCCAAAATTCTGTCGAATTGGCTGGTCCGTATATTATGTATAGGGTTTAGTTCAAGTTACTGAACAGACCAGCTCAGAATCTCAATTAGGCCTATGACAACATAACCTTAACTAATATTTTAACATATGCCACTTGAACCAGACACCTTCAATCGAGAGCATTTAACATACTCCAATATGTGAAAAGTTGCCGTAGTCCAAGTTTGAAGGTTTTTGTAGTAAATCGGGCACATATACACATGTATATATTTAATATGTAGAACGGTTTTGCCATTGCTGCCAGTATTGCCTTGAAGATGTCATAAAAAAATTGTGACTTATTTGTATAACTTCTGCCGTTAACTAAGCAATACAATGTAGTATAACTGCAGAATATAAATGATTAAGTTATATGATTAAAAAACAAAAATAATTTTTTATGTCAACATGTGTGTTTTTATAAACATTTTATAAAGGCATTAAATCGCCAATAGCTCAACCGGAAACAGATCAATGTATAAATGTGCCTATTTAATGATACAAACTGTGTATATTTCTTATTCGTGAACTTTCTAAAAACTTGAGACGAATTTTTTTGTGATTTCAAATTGTAATCACATTGTAATTCCTTTGCACTTCTAATGAAGCGCCACTTCCGCGTAAGCAACTTTGTATGGCAATCTAATATGCTTTTTGTAAAAAAATAAATGTGGAAAACAATTTATATTCGGACGCCTGAGCTTTTCAATTGAAAAAAACTGCAGCGAGTGTTTTTATCAACGTAAAGTGAACAAAACTATTCGCGAAAAACGCTTATCGCAATGTAAGGCGCGCTAGATCTAAGAAAAAGCATTTAGAAATATGCATATTTCTATGATATTCAAATGAAGCGTAACTGATATCGTTTTGTAATTAATTGGTACTTACATACACATACATACACATTATTTTACTTAGAAAAACTCATATATTCATAAACGCCTATAAATTGATTTATGAAAAGAGATAAAATTCAACCCAACCTAGGTCTAAGGTTTCTAATACTTGTTTTCTTTTTTTTAAATGCTTTATAAATACGAGCTTGTGAGGAATTATTGTTGTGGTAAAAAGTTGGTCATAGTGTTTCGAAAGGAAATTTACTATTTCAGTCTTCGTGGGAAAAATTAGTTTTCAGTAAAAAAACGTTGCTTGGAGAATATGAGTTTTCAGAAAAACAAACACTTTGTTGCATTTACAAGTTTTCATAAAAAAAAAGTCGTTTTTATTGATAATTTCGTATTCAAAGAAATATATTGTAACTGATTATTATTATTTGTCTTTAACACTATTTGTCTCAATGCGAAGGAAACAGCTGTAATAATTTATTTTTTCAGACATATTTGAAAGAAAACAGTCTTGCATTAAATTAATTTAATTTTGTCACAAGAAATTAGTTGTCATGGAAAATATATTTATTTCTTTTGAACTCGAACTTTTTAAAGTATAAACATTTAAAGCAAAAAATATTAAATTATTTGTTTTCTTAATTAACTAGAATTTAATTTTTTTATGTTAAAAATATTTTTCCTAAAAAGAATATTTAATAAATAAATAAAAATTAGTAAATAATAAAAATATTAAAAAAAATTAATAAATATAAATAATTTTTATATAAAAAATTCAATAAATAATAAAAAATATTTATTAATAAAATTTAATAATTAAATAAAAAATAATAAATATTTAATAAATAAAAAAATATTTAATTAATTATAAAAAATATTTTTTTAATAAATATTTAATTTTAATTTTTTATTTATCAATTTTTTTAATTTTTCTTAAAAAATTTGTTTGATTAAAAATGTGTAAATTTTTTAATAAAAATATTATTTAACATGCAGTTTAAGTTATTTACAAAAAAAATATATTTCAAACAACTGTCCTTAAAATTTCTTGGGCTTAGTAATAAAACTTTTGTGACGGAAGTATAGTTTAAACAAAAAAAAATTTCTGTTTTTCTCATTTTCTTAATTTTGAACATAAAAACTGTGAAAAAAATTTTATTAATACATAATTATGTATTTGAAAGCCAAGGCTTCCATGTTATAATATTATCAATTTTCGATATTTTCAGTTGAATATCGATTGATTCTTTTACTAGTGCTTGCTAATTATTTTAAAATTATGTCCTAAAATCATTATAGGCATCTAAAAATAAATATGCAAAGCTAAATATTTCAAAAGTATGTTTTGATTTTGTGACGGCCACGAACTTCAATTTTATTTTTATTTTGAACAAAAAAACTTTTATGGCTCTGATTGTGGCCAGACTCGAACTTAAAAAGGGTAAGGCTGTACAGTCAAACCTTAAAGGTATGAATATTAGATTTTCAGTATTTTTTTAGTTCAGAAACAAATATACATTTTTTATCTTTGAAGCGAAAATCTGTTTTATGCATTTTTTAACCTAAAAATCGTGTTACTAAACACTTTTGAGACCAATAATTAGTTTTTTTTATTTGAAAGCAAAAACTCAATTTGTTTTTTTAAAGCTCAGAAAAAGATTTTGCTCGATCTGGAATAAAACTGAAAAGCTTAAAAAGCTTTGAGTCTTGACATTTTAGTTAGTTATGTATTTTCGATATTTTCGGTTTAAGATCGTATAACTTTACTAATGATTAATTCGAAAAATTGCTTAATTTTTTGTTTTCTAACTGAAAAATAACCTAAATATTATTATTATTATTTTGATAGGAACGCAGAAAACTAATTTTTTTCATTTTTTGAGCTCAAACGCGCTGAAAAAATTATTGACCAATCCAAAATAAGTCCTAAAAAAATAACTAGAAAACTAAGAGTCTTGATCCTGAAAATTATGAATTTTCATTTTCGTTACTTTTAAGTTAAAAATTATACAATTTTATAAACATTTATCTGTTTTAAAAAATGTGTTAATGGACAACTTCTGAGATCGAATTGATTGGTTGTTTTAATCATTGTTTTTATTTTTAAATTATTATTTTTATATTTTTTTAATATTATTATATTTATTTTTAATAATTATTATTTTTGTATAATATTATTATATTTGCCTTCAATAATTATATTTTTTTTTTAATTTTTAGGCAATTACTTAATTTGTTGTTTTTTTTTTAATTTTGAACTTAAAAATACTGAAAATATTTGTTGACGAATCCAGAATAAAACTGAAAAAGTGAAATGCTTGGAATATTAACCTTGAAAATTATGAATTATTATTTTCCATATTTTCAGGTTACAAATTATATAATTTTATTGATTATTGCTGTGTAAAATTTATTTATATGTTTTCTAACCTAAAACATTGCTGTGAGAGCCATATACATATATATATATATATATATATAGCCATATATATATATATAGAGCCATGTATGTATGTATGTATGTATGTATGACGCAAGGAGCAAGAAAATTTATTCAACTGCTAGCTATTAGTTTAAAACAAAGTTAACTTCACATATTTTCAAAAAAAAAATTAAAAATTATTTTTATTATTGTATTTAATTTATATAAAAAATATTAAATAGAAAGTAGGTTTATAAGAAAAACGAAAAAGTTCATTAAGAAGAAAACAAGCAAAATATATGTATACTTCACTAATAAAAAAAGCAAACAAATACATTATTTTACAAAATGAGCACAAAGGCTGTGATAAATATCTTCGAATTGCATAAATCTTCGAACAAACAATTACTGTTTGGTGAGAGCACAAGAAAAGGCATTAGTTTCTTCAATGATACACATCACGTGCACACATATGTATGTACATATGCATATATTTTTTTCAAATCTTAATTAAGAAAACACAAACAACTATACATTTGTTAAGACTATTTGTTAAGAAATGAGATAAGGCAGTCGAAAATTATTCGCCACGCTATACAAGAAACCCATTAATCAACGCAAATTTGCAAAAATTTTATGCAAAGAAAATTAAAATAGTCAAAATGGCACAAGGCAGCAGCGAAAATCACACACACAAATACAACAATAGTTCATTATGCGCCTGTGAGCATGCCATCGATCAACACACACAAGCACGCCAGAGATTGTGCAAAGAAAACAGAAACTATTGCTTAATTAATGTCAATTCAACGCAAAAAACGCCAGCATAGTTCAAACTTTTTAAGCACAAATTAATTTTACAAAAGCAAAAGCAAACGGGGAGCAGAAGAAAACCATCAGCGGCGAATTGAACAGGCCAACCATTGCTTATAGCGACTTATGTCCGAACACTCACGAGCTCGTATGTATGTGTGTTGCTACGTATCGGCGCGAAATTCGTGTAGATCAAATGGCCATACATATGTAAGAGCGTCGAGCTGCCCACAAAACGAAACCAAATCAAAGATAACCGAAGCAAAGCAAAACAAAAAAATCTAACTGAATAACATTAAGGGCAAAACACTACAACAACAAGCAAAAAAAATAAATGATAAATATGAAAAAAATGGCAATTTCGAATGTACCAAAATGTGGGTAGATCATCAGCGCTGCTGCCACGTTCAACAATGCGGCGAACGCGAGCTTTTTTCAACACACCACATGCTATACATTTGTATATACATATGTATGTATATAAAAAAATATCTACATATATAAACAACAAGAAAGGCGAGTGCACGAGCGAGAAGACGCAAAACTGGCACCATTCAAGAAATATAGCTTGTTCATACAAGGCACAAAATAAAAAGTCTACTGAAATCAGTTTATGCTCGAGCAAAATCGACTTGAATCGAGACAAGAGTAAGAAATAGCAACAAAAAATAAAAATAAATTATATTATATATACATATGTATATACACATATACATACATATACTATATACAGTGAAATGTCGAAGCCGCTTTAGCTGTGATGGGCCAGTCGGCGCAAATGATCTGCCAAGATCGTCGTCACGATCACTCACATGCATTATTGTACGGCGATTGGTTAAGGCGCGCTACCCACTTCGGTCACAGTTCCCACAAAACATGACAGGCATACAAACCGAACATATTATGTGCTACATATGTACTATACAAACATACATATACATATATAAACTTGTATCAACCCACTTATGCTCACATCGATCGCTATAGATCGTCGTATCAAGCGCAAACAGATCACACGATCGGCTGCTGGAGACGGTGCGACATGGTTATGCGAACTGAATGTTTGAATGGGTTTATATGCATACATATGTACATATGTACATATGTATGTACACAAGTGTGAGGGAATGAACGCACGAATAAGTCGAATAATGCTCTAATGGCGTTTGCTGACGGTCCGGTTCACATATGCGCTTACCAACACATACTCGCATTTATTAAGGCGTTTTTTGAGTGGGCGCCAAAGCCACGCGAATTGGCTGGCTATTCGCTGTCGATGATCGTTTTTCTTGTTTTCCGTTTTTTTTTGTGCTTTTTTAGCAATCTAGGCTGCTGCAAGAAATATTGCTACGACGCAGTTAAGCAATGGCGCAGCATTTGGTTAGATAAGTTTGCAAAGGTGCGTTAGATATACACATAAACATACTCCAATATATGTATATACTATATACTATACATACATACATACTTTTTCAAATGCTTGCTTGTTTATGTGCGCGTAGTTGCTTTTCAATTTTCGAAATGGCGTCTGGATAGCCGCGGCTGCTAACGGGTGCCATTTGATATGGCAGCCAGCACATGCTACGAGGCAAACGCTTGCACCAATCAAGTAATCGATTTTAGTGCCAAAAATCTTAATGCATTTTTTGCATAAAAACATGTGACAATATTTTGCAATAAAAATAAGAAAAAATTCAAAAAAATCGAGGCGAAACACTTATCAGAAGCAAGCATGACAAAAAATTTGTAGAAAAAGACATATTTTAGTTCGATCAGTCGATCTATTTTTAGTGAGCATACATTCAATTTTAATCAAATAGTGAAATAGTGAAACAAGTTTGGTCTGAAGACATTTTAAATCATCTAACTGGCATCATTCTACAAGCGAGATCTCCGATCTTGCAGAGGATAAGTATCTGCAATGTCTGCTGATGCTAGATCACCAATTTTGAAGAGTACTGCCCAGCTAAGTCTTCTGAACTCAACCATAGAACTAAACCGCGAATCTTAATATGAAAAATTATCAGTAATGCCATTAGAATGTATTCGCCTGAAATATATCTAGTTCTGCTTAACAATTAAATAATTCATTTATCAATATTTATTTTTTATTTTTGTTCAAGTTTATAGTTTATGATACACCGTGATTAGTTACGGTGTCTTTTTTCTTAATTACTCTGAGACTCGACAGTTTCAATAACAAAGTTGTAAAACAAAATTAATGTCGCTTTACTAGCAAAAAGCTTAAAAAAAAGTTATGTATGTTTTAATCTAAGACTAAGGTACAGTAAAATATTGTAACTTCCGTTTCTTTAGCTAAGTCGGGCAATTGTATGAATGGTTATGTGATTCGAAAAGGCCTGTTCGAATGATTATATGGTGAAAACAGCTCTAAAATTTTCATATTTTCAAATTTTAACGTAAAACTTTCAAGCTCTTTCCTTGAAGTGTCGAATTAAGTACACCTACGAAGCTTTTTTAGTATAATTTTGGTAAATTATGCATATTTTGTGTGAAAGCTTCATCGAAAGCTTTGCTTTAAAAGCTTTTGAAGCTTCTGTTGAAATTTTTCAACTATAGGAACATCTTTATGTGAATCGTAAAGACCTGTTCGAATGATTAGATGGTGAAAAAATAGCTCTAAAACTTTCATGTTTTTGAATTTCAATGTAAAACTTTCAAACGGCAAATGATATTCGTGATTAGAAGGAGAAAAGGAAAAGCGCTCTTTCATTGAAGTGTCGAATTAAGAACACCTACAAAGTGTTTTTTAAGTGTAATTTTGCTAAATTATGCAAATTTTATGTGAAAGCTTCCTCAAAAGCTATGCTTTAAAAGCTTTTGTTGAACTTTTACAGTTATAGGAAAATCTTTAGGTGTCTTTATTAGACCATTATGTTTCAAAGTCCCACAAAAAAGTCAGGATATATAAATTTTCTGCTCTATCTGAGTATTTATTGAATAAGTAGCTGTACACTAGAATTGAGTCGAGCTGATGTTTCATTTAATTCGAACTCATACAAAAATTTGGGATACCTACAAAACTAATAACCACATATCCGCCATTCATGTAAATATTTATAAATCCGTAAAAGCTTTTTTATTAAGTTAATATCTTTTGAGTGAAAGCTTTTTTGAAGGATAGGCTTAAAAGCTTCCGTTGAACTTTTAATTCTATAGGAATTTTATAGGAGTTTTATCAGTCATTGTGTTTCAAAGTGCCATAAACAGTCAGCGGATCCAAATTTTCTCCTCTATATGGGTATTTATTGCGTGTGAAGCTGATTTCTCGAATTGATTCGTTATCAAAATTTACGATGCCTACACTTACCGATATGTATTTATTTTAAATTAATTTTTATGTGTATGTACATATGTATGTATTTTAGAGCTTGTACAACAACAATTAAAAGTTATGGGAAATTCTCTTGAAAATCAAGAGCTCTTAATGAAATTTAATTTCTTAGTTAAACCACATATAAGTACGTTATACTTCAAGAGAATCGGATTCGTTTCCGCTGTTCACGTAAATTATTTATAAATCCGTTAAAACTTTTTTCTCATCGAATTAAAAATTAGTCGCTTACGTTTAAATTTGTTTTATGTGCATAACTGTGAAGCTATAAATTCGTCGAATAAAGTATGCCCTTAAACGGAAATAAATTATAATCACCAAAGCAAGTGTTTGGAATGACTGACGTGAGGCACAGACGATGTTGACCAAAATTAAAAAAAAAAAGTTATCGAAATATACATACATAAAAAAGATATGAAGCATATAAAAAAACATTTAAAAACTAAATAAAAAAATTATCAAAAAAAAGTAAAAAATATAAATTTTTTTTGAATATGAAAAGCTACCAATGATTGATTACATATGAAAACCACGCACATCTACATACAAAAGCAGCCAAATAAATTACAAAAGGCTTAAGTACGTCGAAGAATCAGCCGCAGCGCACGTCAAACGTTTAATGAACTTAACAGCCGTGCCAAATATGGCAGGTCCTTACCAACCATGAACTGCGCATGCGTGCGTGTGTGTGTATGTACGCGCGATTACAATTCGCCAATAATAAATGAGTAGTCCAAAATTATAAATAACTATAAAAACAACGAATAAAATTAAAACGACAACAACAACAGTGAGCAAGCGCGCAATAACGATCAATCAAATCAACGGCACACGCTACACTCAACGGCTTTGCAGGCCTACAATTGCAGAAGTTCTTAAAATTCAAAATACGCAGGCGCAAGCCGACCGCAGCCAACAACAACAAACACCCACAAAAGCGGTTAACAACAGGCAGAAAGGCAAGAAGTGACGCGCGTTCTCTGTAAATCATTTTAATTCGATTTTTTTCGAAATTATTTGTTTTTTCTTTAATAATATTTATTGTTATATTTTTCGTGTAGTGTCATCAAATTACAAAAACGGAAATACAAAACAATATAAATTAAAAGTAAAAGAATTAAAAAAAAAACAACGATTGCGTTGCTCGCTGAACGCTGGTGGCAACCACAAGCGGTAAGTGGCAGTGTCTACCACTTGTCTTTGGCCGCAGTTATCTGCTGCAGACTGTTTATAAAACAAAAAAAAAAAAAACAAAAAAAAAAAAAATAGAAAATAAAAAATAAAAAACAGCAAAACAATAACAACAAACCGCACATATGACAATAAGCCGAAAATTACAAAACAAGAAATATCTAAAAAAACATTTTGGGTACTCAAAACTCGAAAAAGAACCCAACGCTGCGTTTCCGGTTGGAGCACGTGCGTATTTCGAATGCGGCTTAAAGCACAGCACAAAAACAGCCGAAAAACAATCACAGCGCGCGGCACGCACACCGGAATACGGAACCAGCTCGCTCGCTTACACCACACAGCTGCAAGCCACTGCAACAACAACCAACCAATTGCAAGCCAAAGAACGAAAGACAAGCGAAGATCGCTTTGGGGCTGCCGTACGCAATCGACGAATTCAACAATTTTCCAAGTGACACCAAAGACTTAGAACCACATAGATTTCAGCTAAGCTACAGCCACTCAAGCGTGGCATAAAAAATTTACAAATATAGAAGACCGACACTGAAATTACATAGAAATTAAAAAGCTGTAAAAGTAAGGCGATCCTCCAGATTTAGTGATCACTGATCGATGCAACGAATAATTTCGGCTGCACGTGCGTTCGCCGCCGAAAACAGTCTTCTTCAAACAACAAAAAATCATCGTAATGAATGTAAAAAATCAACAACAACAACAACCACTTTAGACAAATCAGTGAAAAGCATATTTCATAGGGTTAACTCGAGTAGAGGGGACAATAAGCAACGCTGCAGCTGACGCCGCGTACGCACGAGCGCTGGAACGAGTGAGTGAGCGCACACTAGCGCAGGGGGCGGCACTTGAACATCATCGGCATTGTGACAAAAGCACTGCTTAACATAATAATTAAAGCGGGAAAGTCTGTAGGAAAACATACTCTTGTATTTAAGTATATAGCCGAGCGCATAGGCCACCAACCGCCAGCGTTCGTTGGTGAGCGGTAGAGTTGAATATGAAATTAATGGTGTGTGCCAAAGGCTAATGCCTGCATACGAATTAGGGTGCGATTTTTTTTCGTTGTTGTTCGTTGAGTTTTTTTTTCGGTTGACATGGCTTGATTGTTTGGCTGTTTGTGCTGATCGTAAGGGCTTTCGTTGATGAAGTGTTGGAACACTTGCGTTAATTTGAATGCTTGATTGTATAAAAAACATAGAAAAAACATATAGGCACTAGCGATTTGGGATGTGTTCATAATTTTTCGGGAAATTGTTGTTGCTTTTTGGAAGTTGATCGGTTGTCTTTGCTTCGCTTCGGACGTGTCGTCCATTTTGTTGCGTTCAAAGGAATTTCTCAATATTTTTGTTTGTGTAATAATAAGATTAAATAACAAGTAAAATATTCAATAGTTTTTTATTCTATTATGTAAATATTTTTTTTCCTTTTTTTATATTTTTTATCTTATTTTACTTTTTTAATTTTGTTATAATTTTTACTTTTATCTTTAGTATAATATTTATTTTATTTAAATTTAATTAAATTTAGTTTTTAATTTTCTTAGAACAAAAACATATAAAATAAATAAATGAAGTTACAAAAAAATAAAAAGTTAAAAATACTAAACAAAACTAAGAAAAATTGCGTACATAAAAATCAATTAATTAAAAATAAAATAAATTAAAAATAAAATAAATTATTTAAAATAAAAAATATAAAAAAAAATTTTATTTTAAATAATTCAAAAATTTCTTTATATCTTATTTTTTCGTTGCTGTAAAAGTGTTTTTAAATTATTTAAAATAAAAAAAATAAAAATATAAAAAAATATTTTATTTGAAATAATTAAAAAAAATGTTTTATATCTTATTTTTAATTTTTTTTATTTAATTTTTAATTAATTGATTTTTATAAAAAAAAAATATTTTAATTTATCTTTAATTTATTGTTTTTTCTTTATGTAGCCAATTTTCATTAATTTATTTAGTATATTTATTTATTATTTTGTATTTGTTTTGTTCTGAAAAAAATCAAAATTTTAATTTATTTTGTTTTTAATTAAAATTAATTTTTATATGTACATACATATATTGTTCTGAATTTATTCACATTTATTTAATTTTATATTTTTTAATTTTATTTGAATTTTTTATTAAGTAATATTTATTTATTTTTTCAATAAAACAAAATTAACGATGAGGTCCTCTTACCCAACTGAGATTGCAAATGGTATGATCTGCTAAGATACCCGCGAAATGCTCAATGTATGGAACTCAATATAGTAGTCATGAAAGCCACAGTATTTCAAACTACTGTCTATTAAGGACTTGAAGGGTGTATTAAACTCAAAGTATATGCAAAAATGTCAAAAGAAAAAACTTGTGAAATATTTCTATACTACACAAGTTTAGAAATGAACTTTGCTAAGGTTACTCTGCTAGTCAAATGGGAGATCGAAATCGTGCCGTTATATTCCTAAAACGTCTTGAGATACCTTCAAGGTGAGATTCCATTAACCTACATAGTTCAAATTCTGCATTTTCGGTTTTGGTTCGAAACTAAACATTTCATAAGGACTCTGTCAGTCATTAGCACGGTTCTCGACTTATGGTTATCGTAACAATTCAAATTGGAGCACCAGATATTTGAAAAGCTACAGAAGTGTCGGGTGCTTATAGAAATTGTGAAGTTAGCTATATTTTAGCGCTTTCTTTTCTTGGTGATAATGTTACCCCACCATTATATGCTTATATTATACAAATATTGAATTTTTTTGCTGACAAAAGAATGCCAACCAACTCACTCGCTATATCCATTAATGACCTTAACAACCATGATAAAAAAAAATAAATAAATAAAAAAATTAAAATAAAAAATAACTATCAAGAAGGAAAAATAAAGGTCTTCTGGGCAATTCTCACTCTGGAGTGGTGAAATGTTGCATTTTTTTTCGTTGGAAGGCAACATGTTATGAAAAGAATATACAACTATGAGAGCCCGGTTATAGGGCTCAGACTAAATTCAACATTTTTGTGAGAAAAGAAAGCGCTATTCATAATAATAACGGTCGAATAATGTTTGAAATATACTATATATATATCTATCTGAATAAGATTTAGTTGGATTAAGTTTGGCACCAAAATCCACTGGCCAGATCCCAAGAAAGTTAAAATTAATGAACCTAGGTAGGTTGTTAGTGTGGCTGTTTCACGACACACCTAGGCCTTTAAAACACCTTTGTGATACCACTGGGACTAATATTACCTCACTTTATTGTCTCCTCTCTGAACCACCCCATGCTTCTGATGAAGTTGATCAGCACATGTAGTTCTATATTTGCAACCTCTGAAACGTCGTCTAGAAACTCTCGATTGATAGTTGCGATTATTTCTCTGTATAGAGCCTTGCATTCGCATATAAGACATTTTACTATCTCTTCCTATTCTACGCTGACAGCTTCTACAATAGTCATTGCATGTTGCACCTCGTCTGCTGGCATGCTTGCCAATTAGATAGTGTCCTGTTAGCACCCCTTCTAGAGTTCTTATATCATGCCTTTTGAATTTTAAAAGTCGGTATGAGCCATGTACCATTCTTGCCATGTTTGCCTGTTTTTGCGCAAGGCAGGGACTGACTTTACCGAGACTCAGCTAAATTTATAATTTGTTCGTCGAATATATATCTACAAGCGGTCAAAGGCATGTAAATACTCTCTTTCTCGGAGTCTAATTCAATATTGCTGCCTTTTCTGGCTAGTTCATCTGCTTCACAGTTACCAAGGATATCATTATGAGGTTTTGCTAGTTAGATGATAGGGAAAGTAAACCAGCTGAGGTGAAATCGAAAATGTAGTGTTATAGGCAGAAAATTTCTCTAAAGTTATTTTGAGCAATGCTGCCGAATGGTCAGTCCTTGTCAGGTTAAAGGTCTGGGTCCGTTCCAGTTAAAAATTCGGTTTCGTTCCGGTTAAAGATTCGGGTCCGTCCCAGTTAAACATTCGGGTCCGTTCCAGTTAAAAATCCGGGTACTTTCCGGTTACTTAGATCTGATTGTCGTGAAAACGATGATATTACTTTGTGTGCTTGCTATTTACAAAATTAATTTTACTTTAGTTTAATTTGATTAAGTTTTTTTGTTAGGAATCTGTTTCCGTATTCCTATTAAAAGTATTTTTCAATATTTTTTTCCAATTTTTTAAATTTGTATATAATTTTTTGTCTAACCTCAAATAAAAATCCTCTTAAGTTTTCAAAATGAAAGACCCTATTGTCATTTCATGCACAAGGGCATGCAAAAAAGTACAAAAACAAAGTAGTTAGTGATGAGGGGCAGACATAAAAAGGATTACAATTTAAGGCAATAACGCGTGCGTCGCCAAACAATAAGCAATGCGAGGGGAAATAACGAAATAAAACCCCAGCAATTATTTAAAAGCCGCTGCAAAATGCGTAAAGGCACTTACAAGCACCTCAACACGTGTGTGTCTTATACATATATTTATATGGTTATATATAAACATATATAGTATTTATATGCGAGTGATGCGCACACCTTTTGGTACGAGACAAAAAGTAGGTGGTGCCCGAAAAGGAAGCGCCTACAGGCGCAATTAAAGACACACACATATACGAAGACACTTTAGGCGTGTTCAAAAGGATTTTATTCGCACACATTTATTTTTATATAAATACATATACAATTGTATGCTTATATGTGTGTATAAGTTTTCTTGTTTCTAGCCGCACAGCTGCGCGCGAACAAATGGCGGCTGCCGCCCTGCAAGCGCAGGAAGTTCAAGGAAGCGCACGCATACATACACACACATGCATGCCTAGGAATATCCTTTTGTGAAAGCACTAAGCTTGTTAGATCAGGTTCCAATTGTGTGCGGCATACAATTGTTAATCGGCACACAAAGTAAGTGTCTAAGTTGAAGAATGAGACAAGGTAGAATGTAGAGAATGTGGCTGCAACAAATGTAATGGCAAACGAAATGCAATAGCAATGAAGCAATGCAATTGCTAGTTGAGTATGGATAATTGCATATCTACTTGTATACTTTTTTTCTTCCTATTATTTTGTAAGAGCAATCTGCCGCTTGCGTTACCTTCAATTCGGGTATCAAGCAACACGTGTCCTTGCAACAATATTGGGGTCCCTCCGCATTATCATTATTTTGTGCGCCAGTAATTTTCCTTAATGCATTACTTTATTGGGTTATACACTCATGCAGTATGTACAGCGCGTTGATTACTAGGATTTCACGTAAGCGGCAACGCGCAAGCGCAACCGGCCGCCAGTTGAATCATACATTTGCAATGAGTATGCGCGCCGATCGCCAGCGCAAGTGTTGTGCGCATATGTGTATATCTATTTGTGCTTTGACGGACCATAATTTAATGTGCACTTCCGGTGTTTTCAATGGCGCGCGGTAACCACCACCTAGCGCATGTGTGGATAAGCGCACAGACACACCAACGCGTTACGCGTTTAATGCGCTCAAAATCATATGACTGCATAGGTATCCACGCACCGACATACATACAAGCGCGCGTATGTATGTATGTATGGCAATGAGTGAACGCCGCACCGCTGTTGCAACAAGTATGTTGCGCGTTGCACAAACACTACGCGCGCAGCAATTGCCAACAGCCGATAATGTAAATCGGATGTCAACGGAGACGGCGCAATGGCGCAACAGCGTCAGTCAACAACGCGCAGCGAAGGCGCGCTCGCCTTCGTTCGTTCGTACGTGCTGCGCAGCAAGCGCTTGCGTTGTTCGCCATCCGTCGCCGTCTGTTGTGCGCGCAATGCATATAAATTTCCCAACCGACGCGAGATCAATTTGAAATGAAACGCAACAACAACACATATGCAATAAACAACAAATTACAACAACTGTTTATGCTCGCATGGCTAGCATTAATGCAGAGTGTATGAGTTGCGTTGTCCAGGGGGATCAACCTGCCTGCCTGCCACATGAACCTGTTAGAATCGCGCTTGACAAACACAGAACGACAGCGCATGTCACTTGCAATAGCAAAAACAACTATTTTTATAAAACAAAAACATGCATTAAAGTCACGCACACATACAAACATACATGTCTTTACTAATCAGCTACTCATGGCCAACAGAAAAAAAGGCAGAAAAGTCTAAATATAAAAACAAAATCCTTGAAAAAAGCTGCGCTTAAACGGAACGGAAGGAAATCGTAAAGTGTTACGCAGACAGCGAGAAGAGCGTATAACGGCACCCACTGGGTGGTTGCATGATGGAGCCATAAAAAGGAAGCGGCTCAAAGAACGGGTTATTAATAATAAATTCCGTCTTCATACGCGCTTCTTTAAGTTTTTAGTATTTCTATTGATCGTTTTTCTTCTATTTTATTTTCTTTTTATTTTTCAATAATTTGCATAGTGATAAATTGTTGTGTTCAAGGAAAGAATTATATAAGTTGCTTAGATATGAATTTATGTTGCTGTTGATATGTACATTGAGCAATTACCACGGCAATGCAAGGAAATCTTATTGCTCACTGCTGATCAACAGCTGATTTATATGTGGATGATTATAAAACTGATTACGAAGCCGACCAGTAGAAACTAACATGACTAACTGCTAACAGCAGGAGCAATAAGAATGAGGTTTATAACTAAAATTACGATAAGTTTAAATTAAAGGAGCTACAACAACAAATTTTTCGAATTTTTATCGACCAAATGGGGAGAAGAAGATGGATTCATTAAACGTCAAATATGTATGTGATGCGATCACTTTGAGGAGTTATATATACCTGCAAGCCAGAAATAAATAAAAAACAAATAATTTGCATTTACAGATTTTAATATAATTTATTATTCGGTGATTTATTTAAAAAAAAGTTTTAATCCCGTTGCGGATTCCCAGAAAAACTTTCAAGAAAAGGTTCTGGCGGTAAAAAAGATTTTTCGGCTTAAAATTATCTCGAACTCAAAGATAAAAAAATCGTAGATATGCAAAAAAAATAATAATATACATATGTATATATATGTATGTAGGTACAGGTAATGACCGAATGACTAGTCAAAATTTTGATTTTTGACATTAGGGGTTACATTGGTTTACGAGTTTAAAAAAAATCGATTTTTTTATTGTTTTATTAAATTCTACAACACCACTACAATATTACGCTAAATTTTCAAGTTAATCCGAGCAATAGTTTCAGAGATACAGCCTTGAAAACTTGTGCGCTCGAGGCTAGCTATGCTAAGTGCTCGTCTTTAAACGAGTTTTTCTAGAAACTGTGTTTTTAAAGTCGGATGACGAGAATTTTCGAGAACTACTCAGCCGATCTTCATGAAATTTTACATAGGTCTTTGAGATAGAATTCTTAAAAACTTGGACGAAGGACTTTGAAAAAAAATGTCGCGAAATTTTCACTGAAATTTTCATTTTTTTTAAATGTCTGCCAAAAATCCAATTTTCAGTTTCTTTCCTTCGTCCAAGTTCTAAGTTAAGGTTTTTACTAAAACAGAATTTTTTTCATTTTAAATGATCATGTAAGGAGTTACCCTACCAACGCGGAAGCATCTTTTTTTCGAGGGGTCACCGGAAATGGCGTCGCAATGGCCGAGTTTATAATATATTTTTCCAAACATTTCAGAATTTCTTTGTTAAAAATGTATGTTTGTAACAATAAAAATTCTAATGAAATATTTAATTTTTTATATGAGAAAAAAATTGTTGAAAAAAGGCCTTTTTTTTATCCAAGGATACAGATCAAAGATATCTGATATCTGACAATGAAATATGTTAGTGATAGTTAGACTTCAGTTAAACTACAACAATGAAATAGTTGACATGCCTAGGCTATAAAATGAAACCACTCCGAGTCAAAATTGGTGAGAAATATATAGCTCATAACGGATCATGGTTTCATATTGTAGAGAAAAATAGCACAGGTCGCTATACTGTAAGATACAAAATATAAGATTTTATGCTATAATATATACAATTCATCGTCAACAGTTTGAAGTTTTAGAGGGATCGCTTCTAAGACTTAAGTATCTTGATTTCTTAAATGATCTTACAACAGATCATGAAATATAAATATATGAAAAATATTTTTTAGAAATAGCACATCAAGAACCAGCATTGTATAGAGAATATCTTATATGGTATGAGAGCTTTTTGTTTAAATTTTCTTAAACTTTTAATTGATCAAAGATTAAGTCTGTCATATGACCATATATATACGGCATAAGCTTAGAACGAGACGTAATAACATTAAGAAAACTAATGCAAATATCCTACGACATAAGCTTAGAACAAAACGTAATAACTTTAAGAAAACTAAGTCAAATCTTATAAGGGTACTCTTTATATATATCGAAAGTATTTTTAAACAATACTTTACTCTTATAAACCCACAAAGTGAACGTAACATTTCAAGAAGTACAAATCAATTTCCAATGATCGCATTGTAAATGAATTTTGCATAAAAAGCAAAAACCAAAAAAATGAAAATATAAATGAATGAAAACTTCGCTCATTGAGTGAGTTGAAATATTACTCAATCCAAACAACAGAATTCATTTTGTGCCAACTCAATATGCTCACAACTAATAAAATAATAGAACAATACCGCTCCAGTAAACCATAAGACAATTTGCGATCTGGTTTCAATTGATCCTTCGCTGCTTTTGACAATCACCATACCAAAATCACAGCCAAGATGTCTGCGGCAAGCGACGCGTATATAAAAAAAACAATATCTTTCCATATAGATCGCCTTCCAAAGAACCAAGCGCAAGCGCTGTGCCGTGTTTTTTGCTTCCTAAAAGGTCGCCATATGCACTTTCTTACTCATTCATTAAGCACATTTGCTAAGAATCGTTACCTAGATACTAGAGTAAAGACTGATATGTGCGTTTGTGTGCGTTTATGAACAACCACTTTCATGTGATGTTGATCAATGAGTTCGTAAATATGTATATAGAACACAAATACATGCAATAGTTGATGCATATGTGTGTTTGTGTGTCAGAACGGAAATGAAACCAGATATCGTCGCAAAGTGATCTTAATGAAAGGAACAAGTAAACGAGTAAGTGTGTATATAAATATATGTATATGAATACATACAGATCGGCCAAGTGTGGGGAAATATGTATATTAAGGATAGTAGGGATATGCCAGCGGCAAGAGATATATTGATGGTATATTATATTGCATTAATATAGTGTATAAAATTTAAAGTGGTGAGAATTTAATGAGTAACTCGCGGAAATGTGTATTAGTTTGATGAATATTTGTGGCGAAGAGGGAGATTTGCAGAGCTGTGTGTTTATGGGAAGTATCGATTAAACTTTAATACATATGTATGTATGTATGTATAATACAATAAAGTTTTTTATTTCGAAACTAATAATTACTGATATAAACAGATAAGTAGATCTCGAAATTTATTAAAATTGAAAGTTTGTCGTATAATATGAGGGGTGTCTATATAAAATTATAATGCCTATAAAACGGTTGTTACAAAAATTCAGCATTCGTTATATGCTTATGATCTCAGACAATTTCATAAATATGCCTTGATATCATATACATACATACATCATTATATCAATACTTAAAGAAATATTGAAACGATATTAACAAGTTTTGGATTTTTTTTTATTACATTTTTATGATAATTGGCTCATTTTGACCGACGTGCATGGCCGTAAGGGGTTATATTCACTTGTCATTCATTTTGAAAAATTTTGGATTCACTTGATCCTGCAGCCGCTCTCCAGTAGCAGGTCTCAAAAGAGGTGACTGGCGGTGAGAAATAATTTTCTTAAAATTATCTAAAGTCGAAAAAAAAAAATTAAGATTTTTTGAATACATGGATATCTAGTTAATGATTGAAAGCCATTGATTTTTGACCAAACAATACCCAATCCAAGAAGAGGAAGTCGTCATACTTTAGAGTGGCGTAATTTAGTATCAAAAATTTATGACTTCAATCATTACCTGAGGAATATATCTAAGAATGTTGTGTTAAAATTTGAAGTCAATCGGGATGAATATTTCTTTCATGGGTATATAATTGCAAAAGGAACAAATGAACCGACTCCATTTACATTTAATATATAGAAAACGGACCTACTTCTCATTATTTTACCTCTTATATATTTATTATGTGCGGTATAGAGTCAATCGGAAATCCATGAAGTCTCAAATTCATTATATGGGACATAGGGGAATATTTAGACGTATTACTAACATATTTGTAGCAGAGTGTTCCATGTAAGAAGAAGCAAACTTTTAATATCGTTTGTACTAAATTTTTAGTTCGATGATTAATACCGATTTCTAGTATAAAAATTTGTATCGGTTTGGTTTTTCGCGTGCAGTTCATATTGAGCAATCCGGGTCAAATTTGATCTTGAGTGTATATTTTTGTATATGTATGTATGTAGGAATCATCAAAATCGTTTAAGCAATTACTTCCCTACAGAATACTTAATACAAGACTCAGTCAAGTTGTGATAATGCCAACTAAATGATCGGACTCTACCAACTTAGCCGAACTAGTTCCTCAGAAATGCTATGTATACATATATGCATGTATATATATTCAAATGCATTTAAGGCTAAACAGCTAGCCTCAATAAAAAACACCAAAAGTAATAATAAACAAAAGCAGACAAAGTGCCTGCTTACTGTCAAGATTATATTTGTAATCCGTTCAACTTTACTCCACAATATTTACCTGAACGCCTGCACTGGGCTCAGTGTCGACAAAAAGAATCACGGCACACCACTAATTGCTAAAATGCATTATTACAACATCTTAGAACTCTTAAAAGGACAAGCACCCACAGGCACATACACACACACACTTGCATATATTTACACATACAGTGATGCATTTGCTTGTATGAGACGGCTGTTGCGTATTTATGAATGAAATTCTTAAGCATACATACAGACATTGTCGAGTTGTGCTGGAAATTGCAATTGGCATTCTGCTCAGGACACTCGCGCACAAAAACTCCACGGGAGACAATGCGAAAAGACAAAAGAACAACGCACATAAATGAGAAAATCACATCCGGTAATTTACTTCCTTTCTTCCTTTTACGACCGAAAGCAATAGCAAAGCGCAATGCAGTGGTGAGCAGTCATGCAGATTGAGCGCTGACCGATTGTGCTTTGTACTATATATATATTTTTTGTTGTAAAAATATATATGCATAGTTTTTTGTAAAAATATATATAGTTTTCGTTGTTATAGAAAGTGCATTTTCTTCAATGGATTTTTTGTTTTTGTAAATGCTCATTTGTCTACATTTCCACGCTGATTTCATAGTGAAATTCAAGATGTCTAAGCCAAACAACAACAAGACGGTATGATTACGAAAGTCTCAGGCTCAGCGACAGGATCAGCACTCCAGCAAGGTGCCCGAAGAGAGCAAGTGGTGCATAAATACAAACGCTGACTGAGTGACGCAGGTACCTCGAAGATAGTCGATCTTATAAATAGCCACATAAGCAGACATTGTGTGTCACAACAACAGTGAAAATACAAGATAACGCAACAACAATAGCACCGCCGCTGATAGATCAAAATGCCGAACCTGCGATCTTAGGAGGCAAGCAACCTTATGGCCTACTCAAATGCACACCACTAAACAAACATACACAAGTGCAATTGGTGGCGGCGGTGGCGATCGAGCAGGAGACGCTGGCGGCGGCGGCGAACACAGAGGCATAGAGACCTCGTCCGAGCCAGCGGTCATGGCCGTAGTGGCGGCGCAGGCAGGATGAGGGTGCGGCGTGAGAGCAAAAACTAAACAAATGCAACAACAACAAGGTGGCCAATATGAAATTCTCACAGGATATGCTTGCATGTGCGCTGGTGTGCATATGTGTGAGTGTGTTTGGTATGCATCTTGTGGCAAAAAAGTGTGTAAAAGAAAAAGTCGGAACAAACTATTTCGGAAATGTTGCCGGCGAAGCCTGTGAGAAACACACACAACACAAACACACACACACACACGCATACATACACGTGCACCTATACAAATATTTAATATCATATTGTTGTTTTTGTTGTGAGGCAAAGATCTTCCGCAGGCAAAGCGAAATGCAATGAAGTGAAGTGAGCTGCAACGAGCTGAGGTGGGGCGCGGTGAAGTGCGGTGAAGTGGTGCGGAGTGGTGTGGAGTGGGGGTAGAGTGGAGTGAGTGCAGCAGTTGATGCAACATTTAGGATAGCAACAGGGCATTAAAAAGTAGTAAGCAAGCATATTTACATACACTTATACAAGCTTACATACATGTGTATGTACTCATATATGTATACATATATGTGTGTTTGAGTTAGTATGCAAATATAACAAAAGTGCGGAATAAAATCGTGTTGGAGTGAATGAATGACTCCGACGGTCGAGTTGTATCTATGCACATATGTATGTATGTGTTCATGCGTATGTATGTATGTTTGGTTGTAGTTTAGCAGACCATAGTGGCAAATGAGCAGCACCAATTACAACAAAAATAATGAAAAATGAGGAAACAACAATAAAAAAGCAGCAACAACAACTGCAATAACAGTAACTACAACAACAACAATTGAGCACAACAGTTGCCGCCTGTCTGCGGCACACATGTGCTGCTTTGTTGCCACCACCGCTGCTCCTGCTTGACTGGCGTGCTGAGCAGCGCTGTGCAGCGCCGTTTACCTTTTTTCCAATGCCACACTGCTTGGGCTGTCATGTTGATCGCCGGACAGGTGCATAACGCTGGCGCAACCATCGCACAGCCGTTAGCCGGCAAGCACAGATGTGCATTTTGTGGCAAATACGCTAAGAATACAAGCAGTTTACAGCTACAGCATATACATACGGACGTTGATATATGTATATATATGTATGTATGTATCATGTCATGTGCACATATACCGATACTGTTTCCTTAATGCATATATAAGCGTGTTCATGTATGTTTGTATGTATGCTTATAGTTTATGCTAAAAAGTGCGCTTAAAGGTGTGGTTTCATGCTGGCGCTGCATGCGACATTTGATCGCAAATAAAAGGACAACAGGAATCTCGTATATATAGTACATACATATATTTTATCTAAATATGTGCATAAAGCGCCAATACACATTGACTCAGATATTCTAGGAAACTAATTAATATTATGGGTATGTATGTATGTATATCGAAAAACAAAAAAGAATCTCCAACGCCCGGTGTGAATGGCAGCTATATAAGTATATTCTCTAGTGGTCCGCTCGGCACAATATGGACGGAAATTGGATCATTAATTTGAACAATAAACGATGACAAATTTCGTTAAAATTTCTCGTCGAATGAAAATGTTTTTCATTCACTGACTTCATTCCGATCCTTCAGTTTGTGTGACAGGTATATGCTATCGTCGTCCGATATCAGCAATTTTGAGAAATGATCAGCTTCTTGGGGAGAAAAGAATGTGTGCAAAATTTCAGCTGGATATCTCAATAACTGATCGACTAGTTTTCGTATATACAGAGTGATTGCGTACGGACAGGTAGACAGAAGGACATGCTTATCGACTTATCTCGTTGCATTGATCATTTATATATCTATATGTCACGTTGTTTGTCCGCGATGGACTCCTAAACTACTGAACCGATTTTAGCAAAATTTAGCACACTGTGTCCAGTTTGAAGCAACTTAGAAGATAGGATAGTCATAACAATTCATAAATAAGAAATACAGTGAAAGCTTTTTTAAAGATCGCCGAAAAAACAGCCCTTGTTCGGATAAAATCCGAGTCAATTCCGGTGCGTAGAAGCGGCTGTCGTGGGAATTGATCTGATTGATCTTGATTGATCTTCATTGATCGATCTAAGCAAAAAAAAAACAAAAAACAATGAAAGCTGCGTTAACTGGACGCTGTATTAAGCGGACATCTCCAATTTAATATTTCTAAGCATATGCATGTATTCACAATCCCCAAAAAAATATAATACAGTTGAACTTCCAAAACTCAAACTTCTATAACTCGAAGTTCTCCATAACTCGAACTCTTGAATTAGCAATAGAAGTCAAATTGCATATAAATTTCCTACCATAACTCGAAATTTTTTTGTAGATTATGGTGTTTCAAGTTAGAAAAGTTCAACTGTAATTATAATTTTCAGTAAAATGGCAAATCTTAAGGGCCTTTTTCTCAATGTCTGGTTTGCAGCCATTTATCAGTTAAGTTATGGTAAACTTAAGCAAGGTTCCTTTTTTCGGTAAAGCATTTTTTTTTAACTAGAACTGACTGATGCTGTTAACATGACTGTGAAAACAGTTTTAAATTTATTATTTTTTACATTGACATTTATTTGTATGAACATTTAAACATTAAACCTCAAGTACTACTTTCCCTTGGATTCTGATGCCGTTTTTGCCTTTATTCGTAAATGAATTCTTTACAGTATTGAATAGTTCATTATATGAATAGTAGAATAAAATGAATACCACAACAACGCGTGTCCGGTTCCACTAATATACATATGTATATATTTTATAGGATCAATGATGTTTCCTTTGGGATATTTCGTGCCAAATTTATGGCCAATGTTGTTTATTTAAATTCGTTCATAAAAAATTGGATCGAACTTTTAACTTAAACTACACTTAAAACACACTAAAGACAACTGCTCGCATTGGTAGACTAATATCCACAATTTTAACCAAAAATATATGAAAATTATCGGAACAGTTGGATGTGCGTTATCTTAGTAAGCTTGTTATGAGATAATTAGAAACAAATTGGAAAAATCATTGATCACAACGAACAATAACTTAGAAGAGGCTAATCCTATAGCATTTGATAGAAAATTATTACATGCAATTTTGCGGTTACCCACTTCTATGAGCGCTATCTCGAGCATTGTGCTATAAGCTACATATAACAAGACCATAACTTCAGTTCAATTGAATACAATAGATTATATGGCGACCGCATGTAACTCTCTGGTTATTATACTTCCGATACGATTATGCCAGTTTGCTGCATTTATACCAGTTGATGGTTCGATTCGACGACAAAGTTTTAATGACTGAAGAGCGCTAGAGATCAGCTGAAAATAGTTTAACTAAAAACATTCTTCTTCTTCTTAATTGGCGTAGACACCGCTTACGCTATTATAGTCGAGTTAACAACAGCGCGCCAGTCGTTTCTTCTTTTCGCTGCGTGGCGCCAATTGGATATTCCAAGCGAAGCCAGGTCCTTCTCCACTTGGCCCTTCCAACGGAGTGGAGGTCTTCCTCTTCCTCTGCTTCCCCCGGCGGGTACTGCGTCGAATTCGCTGAACTATGTCAATGTCGTCATATATCTTGTACAGCTCATCGTTCCATCGGATGCTATATTCGCCGTGGCCAATGCGCAAAGGACCATAAATCTTTCGCAGAATTTTTCTCTCGAAAACTCGTAACGTCGACTCATCGGTTGCTGTCATCGCCCAAGCCGCTGCACCATATAGCAGGACGGGAATTATGAGCGACTTATAGAGTTTAGCTTTTGTTCGTCGAGAGAGGACTTTACTTTTCAATTGCCTACTCAGTCCGAAGTAGCACCTGTTGGCAAGAGCAATCCTGCGTTGGATTTCCAGGCTAACATTATTAGTGGTGTTAATGTTGGTTCCTAAATAGACGAAATTATCTACAACTTTAAAGTTATGACTGTCAACAGTGACGTGAGAGCCAAGTCGCGAGTGCGACGACTGTTTGTTTGATGACAGGAGATACTAAAAACATTAATACTCAATATTTTCTAATAATATCCCAAGCGGGCTTGACTTCAAAATCAACTGACTACAATAATGGTCGTTAAACTCTTTCGTTCGTTAGAGTTCGCAATTGAGTTGTGCATAATTTTCATACAACTCCTTAAACTTTTGTAAAAAATTTTATAATGTCCGTCCAGCTGTTGGCAGATAATTATCGACTTGCATTCATGAGCCATTAATTTCACATAACCAATTACTTTATAATTACTACACAACATGATTAGCCAACAAAAGGGTCCTGCTGCAGGACTCATAACATGCACAACGCCATTTAGCTCGAGCAACACCCGCACAAGCGACGCCGTTAGCCCGGTACCGCGGTTCCCACGCGCTGGCAACGTCAGCGTTATTGGGAAATGAGACAATTATCTGTTGGTTTGGTTATTTGTTATTTCATAAGCATTTAGGCGAGCAGCTTTCTGGCTCATTGCACACGCAAATGTTTATTACGGGAATTTTTCCAAGTTTTTTTTTTGCTTTACAAATACTATTAACCCCCTAACGGCCGAAAATCGGCGAGCGTGTAGTGTCCTGTTTACTTGTGTGTGTATGTGTGTGTGTAGATGATGTTACTTTGTTCACAATTTCAGCGCGCCGTTAAATTCATTGAGCGCTCATTTGCATTCAAATTCGTGTAATTGCACGTGTGCAGATGTGTATCGGTGTGTGTACGTGTGCCCATTTCGTAAATAATGAAGATATTATAATAAAAATTACAAAGTTATTAGCTCGATAGATATGAAAAACAAATTTCACGCTCATATGCACATTGGAAATATGAAAATTCTCATTATTTATCGCCGCTCGTTCGACCATCAAAGGTGGGACGGCGCGAAAAGCGGCAGGATGTGTGAATTTAACGCCTTTCGAGATAAACAAAAATATAGCGCAACAACAAAAACACAATGCAGCACATGTAAAATTATAATTAAGTGGGGATGTAGTGCGTAAAATATTGCTCTCCTTTAGAGTTACTCATTTAGAAGCGAATTTATGGCTGTGTTCAAATTATGAAATTATGGAAGTGAAAATTTAATTAAAATTTATATTGCAGAAGTTCGCCAATTAATAAATTACAAATTTTGGATGAAAATTTAAATGGTAATATTGTATTAAACTAAAAACAAAAAAACAATATTTGAAAATTTTTACAAATTTTTCGACGTGTTGGCTTCTGAGTTGAAGTAAAGGATTTGTAAAAAAAAATCTTAAAAATGTTGTATTGGAATATACTAAAAATATTTTTTTTCTAACAAATATTGTAGAAAACAAAGAAAAGTTAAGCGATTTCACCGAAGCTATAATAGCCGTCACAGATGTACATAAAATATTCCTTCCAAGGCTGTTTTTGATGTGTCAGATTGTATGGCAGACTTGATCTTAAAAAATTCTTTGGAGATTCCATATATGCCTTACCCAATAAATCACGTCACGTTGTTTGAAGATATCTTGTCAAAAGAAAGAGCCTTCCGTATAAGCACTTCATTCCGATCGCTCAGTTTGTATGAAAGCTATATGCTATAGTGCTCCGATCTGAACAATTTCTTCGAATATTACATTTCTGCCTTCTTTATCGGCAGTTTCCACAAATCAGCAGCTTCTTTGAGAGGGAACGATGTGTGAAAATGTTTCGATCGATAGCTAAAAACCGAGGAACTAGTTTGAGCATATAAAGACGGCTAGTTATACATACAGATGACTAAATTGACTCAGCTCGTCATACTGATCATTTATATACCAGCGTATAGACTTTATAGGATCTCCTTCACGATGTTAAGCACTTCTTGGCAAACTTGATATACCCTGTACAGGGTATAATGTATTTGGTTTCGGTAGCTCATGTGCATCTGTCAGGTTCTCCCACATAGATCGGGTTTGACTTCGAAATCAAACTTCAAACAAAAATTAAAATCGATCACAGTCAATGAAACGATGAGCTGTACGAGATATATGGCGACAGTGACATCGTTCAGCGAATCAAAAGAAAGCGGCTGCGGTGGTCAAGTTGTTCGGATGGAAGAGAACACTCCTGCTTTGAAGGTTTCGAAAGTAGTAGAACTCCACTCTGTTGGAGAGATTAAATCGAGAAGAACCAGGCTGCACTTGGTATCTCGAATAGGCGCCAAATTGCGAAAATAAGAAACGGCTGGCGTGCTGTTGTTAACTCGACTATAACCACGTAAGCGGAGTTTAAGTATTTCTATGGAGTTACGGAAGTAAAAATCGTCAAAATTTCGATACTAACTTTAACTCCCTTATTCATTTTGCGACGAAAATACCCAGCCGAAAGCTACTTGTACCCAAAATTAAATATAGAGACATCCTGAAAGACCCTTTACATTAAAAATGTATCTTGTTGATGTTTTGCCTTCAGGCTTATGAGCATTTTTCACAACATTGGGACCCCTCATTCATTTCATTTTTTTAATGATATCACACTCCAACCTACAATATTTAATTGTTCTAAATGTCTTGTGGTTTTGAACTTAAGACTAAATACGATGTTTGGTGATAACACGACTCAAACGCCATTTTGAGGGGTTTTGGACACTTGCTGGATTTTTAATAAACTAAAAAGAGGATTTTAATCAAGTAATCTGCACGTCTTTTCCACTTGAGTTAATGTGCATTTTATACGATCTTGGAAACACGATCCAAACTGCTGTATTTATTGTTTTAAATGCATTGAAACCTTTAATTCAATAATAAATAGGGATAAAGTACGACTCTGGCGCCATCTAGAGGGTTTATCTCTTACTAGAATACAAGAACTGTTTGAACATTTTTTGAAACATAAGATTTGTCACTTTATGAAGTCAATATTTCCTTTATATTATTTTCCTGTTGGTATTTGGTAGCTAACGAATTATGTATTACATTATCAAAGGAGATTACATGAATAAAACCACCAGCTGCTTTTAAATGGCAAAAACAACTTCTTGAAAAAATTATGAAGAAATTCGTAGCACTTTTCTTATCTAAAAAATATTGTCTTTGAAAAACATCTCAATTCTTACACAGGATATAGTCTGCCTATAAGGATGCAGTAAATATTATGGTTCATTGAATTTTTCATACGGAGATGTAGGCTTCAAGCGCTCATTTTATCATCTTGACTTCCTTGAATAGTTAATAAAACGCGGCAATTAATTATTAAAGCACAAATATCAGTTAATTACTTTTCATTGTAATCCTTGCAAGGAGTTTCTTTTACAACCCTCAGCAACTGTCATTTTCTCAGCTTATAAATAGCGCCAACTAAACTGACGAGAAGTCGGTGATATTTAACGCGACTCTTGCGGCTCATAATAATTATTTGAATTTTGTTCTTTAAATTTTAACTGAACAACTGGCCATTAAACCAAATTAATACAAGCATAAAATGAAAATACAGTCATATCTTTGCTCTAATCGAAACACCTCTCGTAAATAAGCAATCATGGCAACAATAAAAGCAACTACAAGACCAAACGTTGAGAACCACGAATTTCTCACGCTCGTGAAAAGCTCACAGCATACGCAGACCCGCGCAGAACCCGCAGAAGGGGTCGCAGCAGCCCGCATAAGCACACAAACGCACACATACTACATATGTATGTTCAGACCGCTAAGTACCAAAACTCAGGTGCAAAATAGACAAAAATTATAGTGTTTTGATAAATTGGTCGGCGTTATTGCCAGCATGTTGGCGCTGGTGTTGGTGGTGGCTAGTTGCCATGGTGATCGCTTGCGGACTGTCATGCAATTTGCTTGGCGCGATTCAAATTCCCAGCATTACGGCGCTGCTTGCCACATGCAACACACATATGTATGTATATGTGTAGTTTATAGCGCCGTTAGTTCGTGGTGACACTGTCGTTAATCGCGGAGGGTTGATTTTTATCGCAGGACCAACAATTATTTAGTCACTGCACGTGCAGTCAAGCGACGCAGCAAAATATAACTGCACTATCCTACGCGCCGAATGCGTTGCAGTGTTTGCTCCTGGCCACAGGATTTTCGTTGATTTCTTCACGTGCACTTCACCGTGTGCTTGTTTTGTTTTTATTGCTATTGTATGACACTTGTTTACTTGTTTGCCCGTTGCGGCCGTGCACTGTGCGGGTATTTAAGCTATGCACCCTTGCGCATGCGCAAACGCCGCGTCGCCTAACTGCTTATTTGTAGCACACACATATCTATGAGTGTTTGTAATAATATTTATGCGATTGTTATGTGCAAGTGCAGGCACTCATATATATGTCCGTCCGCGCATTTGTTTGTGTTGCACGTCGCATATCCTGAATTCCATGTAATTTCGTTATTTGTATGACAAGTGCGGGTGTGCTGTTATTTTACTTAGTTTTTTTGTAATTGTTGTTGCTGTTAAATTTTTGTATGCTGTGTTGCGCATGTGCGAACACCCTCATCGTGCGTTTTGTGCTGGAATGGTTGCATAATTGAATGGGAAAATGCTGGCGAATGCTGAGGTGCTTAGAAAATTTGTTAGAGCAACGGCTTTGAACGTGGGAAAAAAGTTTTTCGAATTATATTAAATATAGTTTGAATATTTGTATGTATGAAGTTCAGATTAAAATTTGTTTTCATAATTTTAATTAATTTTTAAATTAATTTTAATTTCTTTAATTAATTTAAAATTTTTTTAATTAATTTAAAATTGTTTATTTATTTTCGAGATTATACTTAGAATTTTAAATTAATTATTTTTAAATTTTATTTCAAATTTTTAAATTAATATTTTTATGTTTTATTTTTTGGTTTTAAATAATGAAATTTCCTAAGAAAAATCTTTCACTTTTTCTAAATACGAAATACATTTAGCATAAATTTACAAAATTATAAAAAAAATATTTGATATTTTTCTGTTTCAACAAACACTAAGTAAATAATAATTTTTGGATTTAAACTTATTTTTAAAATTTCTTTGTTATTATATAAATATTTAAATATTATATATGTATGTAACTTTTTAAAAAATTTGTTTGAAAAATGTAATCAATCTATAATTTTAAAATTATGTCTTTTTTTTAATTGTTTGCACAAAAATATTTCAAAAAGCAACTATTTAAAACAATATTTTAAATAATTTAGCAATATATATTTTTTTATTTTTAATGTGTTATTTTTAATAAATTTATTAATAAATAATAATTTATTTAATAAATGTTTATATTTTTAAACTAAAGTATACACATAAATATATGTATATACATATGTATGTATGTAAGTATATATTTTTAATAATGTTGTTACAGAATAATTAAATTTTACTCTTGAAATTAATAAAATTAATTAATTGATAAGTTAGCTTTCTTAAAAGTAAATTAAAAATATATATTTAATAATTTCTTTTTATTTAAATTAAAAAAAAATGTGTTTCTTCATTTATTAATTTATTTTTAAACAAAAATAATTTTTTGAAAAATGAAGTTTTTAAATAATAAATTAACTAATTATGTGATCAAAAATTAAGGTTTTTCTTTATTAATTATTTTTATATTTTTTTGGTAAATTAATTTTTAAATTAAGTGTTTATGTAATTAAAAAATTATTTTTTCTTAATTAATTAATTTTGCTTTTTTTAGGTAAATTAAATTTTTTAATTAATAATTAAGTTATTACTCGTATGTACTTAAAAAATTACGCTTCTTCCTTTTTTGCTAATTATTTTTTTATTTTTTAAAAATTAAAATTTTTAATTAATGAATTGATTAATTAATTCTGTTATGTTTATTAAATAGTAATTATTTAAATTTAATTAATTTGTAATCAATTTTAAAATTTCTGTTTATGCTGGAACTAGTTGTTATTAAAAATTAAATAATATTTTAATTTTAATTAAATTAGGATTAATTAACGTTAATTAGTACTTTAACTTGGACTTGTGTTCTATAGGATTTTTTAACGGTATTTATACTTATTAGTTAAAGTTAATTATTCTTATTATTTTATTTAAGATTTGTGATTAATTAACTATGTTTTTAAAATAAATTTAAACTATTTAAATTAAATTAATTTGTAATTAATTTTAATTTTACTGTTTTTGCTAAAACAAGTTTTTATTACAAATTTAATAAATTTTAAAACTTAATTAAATAAGATTAATTTACATTAATTAGTACTTTAATTTAGGCTTGTGTTGTATAGCAATTTTTGGACGGAATTTATATTTATTGGTTAAAATTACTATTTTTTATTTAAGATAATTTTTCGAAAATCATTTTAAAAAATACTGATAATTTGAATTACATTTTTTAACAATTTTTTATCGTTTTTTCTATTAACTGGTAGTTCATGTGTTTTTTTAATAAATTAAATTCTTTTATTATTTATATTAAATTGTATTTAATATTGCTTCATATATGTTTTAAATAAATATTATTTTAAAATATTTTCTAACTAATTAAAATTAAATTTTATTGTTAATTAAGTATCTGCCTCTAAAGTAATTAATTTACATTAAATAAATTATGTAATGCTAATTAAAATTATTATTTTGCATACTTTCTTTTAATTATTCACAATTATTTTTATTTAAATTTAATTTAAATACTTTTGTGAAAAATATCTACAACGTCCTACAGCACCATTACCGATAAAAGTTTACTTTTGTATTGTTTATTCAAGATTATTTTTTTATCGGCTATAAAATAGATTGTAATAAATATAGATATATGGAACGCGACCCTGAAGTAATGCGAAAGTGGTCCCAGGGTGGGTGATGGTTCTTAGAGAAGAGCTTTTTAATGAACTGCAAGTGGCACATACAATTGCTTTGACGGTACAATAATGAAGCGATAAAGTTTTTTAATTTAGTTTAATTTAATGTGGTTTAATTTAATTTAGTTCAATTTAATTTGCTTTGTTTTTTATTGATATTATATTTTAATTTTTTTACGAAAATATTTCGTTGCAATAAATAAGTTAATTTTTTTTTAAATTATTTAATTTTTTTAATTATTTAAATTTTTAAATTAATTTAATTTGATTAAATTTAATTAATCTATTTCTGTATATTTCATGAAACTAAAATATTTCCGCAAATTCGAACTTTTCAGCACCCAAGCAGCTGGCTAAGGCACAAGAGACACACAGAATCCCCACATTCAGCATTTTGAGGTTATTTATTAGATTTGGCGCAAAACCAAATTTCACACAATTCAATTAACTCCTCACAAATCGTGCAATTAAAATTGCGGGCGCCAGAGCCAAGTAACGGTGCGCCCCTTTAAAAGCACTGCAACAACAACAGCATTAATGGAAATGGCAAAGTGCTAGTGACTTCTTAGATACCAAAGAGATCAACAGCATTAATTTCTCCCCTCACTACCCTCTCATTAACGAAAAAAAAACGAATTTTACACGAGTTTATTACTTGAAAAAATACACAAATTGCCAGCAACGGAGCGCTAGCATGCAACAACAAACAACTGCCATATTCGCAGCATAAATTCAGGCGGCTAACCACTTCGAAAAAAATCGCAACAAACAAAAATGTGGAGAGCAAAACTAAGAAATTGCAATAAAATGAAATGCGCAAATCGGAAATATGGACGGAAATTAAAAACACTGACAGCAGCCGAACATCAGCAACAAGATGCGCCCTCGCAATTTGCCAAAAACCAACAACAACAAAACACAACAAAAATAAGGTAACCAAATGGCATGACGGCGCCAGCAGCAGCAACAACAACAGTGACGACTCCATGTTGCAGGGAAAATATTGAAATTGTTGTTGCTATTGTTGCATGTGACAGGAAAAAAATCAAATAAGATTTCTGATTACTAGTCGCGCACATAAACAACAGCAACAACGCAAACACATTTATAATGCAATAAAGCTGCTGCCAATGATGCGGATTCGGTTGCGCCTGTTGTTGTTGTTGCTTGTGATTTTATTGTTGTTATTGGCTGCAGTTGTTTAAACCCTTGAAGTACTTTCGTGGTTATTGCTGGCATTCGGAGTTCATGCTTCATGTCTGCAGTTGTTCTTGTTATTGTATTTAGTAGCATCATTTGTCAATCATATGGCTGGATAATAGAATTGTAAGGCAAATTGAGGGAAATGAATTTTTGAGTGGCGTTTTTCTTATGAGGGGGTTTAAAGAGAAAGTGATTGAAGGAATTTTGGTAAATTCATGTAATGAAATATTTTTTGTACAATTTAAAAATTTTGTTTAACATTGAAATTTGTTTATTTAACTTATATTTTTTATTTTACTTTTAAGTCGTTTTTATATTTAGACTGTCTTTTAACGCTAAAAACGTTTTTCAATATTTTAAAATTATAATTTTTTTAAGTTTTAACTTTTATCGTTTACACAAAAAATATTTTAAACAATACTAATTCTAAAATATATTTAAAATATTTTTTTAATTGTTTTTAATTTTTTTTTAATTTTTTTAAATTAAATTTTTTTTCATTTTCTACACAAAAAATATTTCACACAATACCTATTTTAAAAAATATTTAAAATAATTTAATTGTCTTCAAATATTTTTTTAATATTTCAAGTATTATTTAAAAGTTACATTTTTTAATGTTTTAATTTTTTATCCCAAAAAAACTTTGAAAACATCAGAAATTTTGTAATTTTAATATTATTATTTTATGTAATACTTTAAAACTATAAAAATAAAAGTATGCTAAATAATAAAAGAAAAAAAAAATAAATAAAAATATATTTCAAAACTAGTTGCTTTTTTTTGTTTTTTAATAACATATTTGAAATATTTTTTTTTAATAATATCTTTAAATTTAATTATAATTTTTTAATATTTAATATATTATTTGAAAGTTACATATATTTTTTAACGTTAAAATTATCAATTTTTATTAAAACAAAGGTTTAAAATAATAAAAAAAGTATAATATGATAAAAAAATATTTATTATTATACATATATATTTTTTAAGACTATGCATAATTTTATTTTTTTGTGTTTAAATTTTCATGTTTTACCAAAAAGAAAATAAAACAATATTGAACTAAATTAAAGTACGTTAAATTATTACAAAAAATAAATTAAAAAAAAAAAATAAAATAATACTGAAAAAAATATATATACTTACTTACATATACACACGTATGTATATGCTAAAAATTAAAAAAAATATTGAAAAAAAAATTTTTTAATTAAAAAACAAATTTTAAAAAAATTATTTATAATCTTAAAGCTATATTTTTATATTCTAACTTTTTAATTTTTTAAAATATAGTAAATTTTTAAAAATATTTGAGCTGTTTTAAAACATTGTAAGCACAATTAAAACATTTTATTTTTATTATATTACATTTTGGCTACCAAATAATATCATTATTATTTTTTAATGATTTACCATTTTTTATTTTAAGAGATACATATTTAAGCTAGTTTTTTAAATTTTGTGTATTATTTCAAAATTATATTTTTGATGTTAAAACTTTTAATTCTTTATATGAAGAAATCTTAAAGCAAATGATGTGACACAAATTTTTATACATAAATATATTATTTATTTATTTTATATACATATTATTTTACATTTAATGTTTTTCTCTTTTAATTACTATTTTTACCCAGAAAATATTTCAAAAACAATTTTAAATAATTTTTTGACACTAACAATCGCCTTTACAGTCATTATAACGGCAACATTTTAAAGTAACAATTTTTTCAACACAAAACTCTTGATTAATATATAAATGAAATGAAATATTATAACTCAAGATATAATATCATCAATTTAGGAGCAGAAATAACTTGCGTCTTTCCCAAGGTCCAGTAAAAACTATTTAAAATATGCATTTTTCCCACAAAACCCGAAATAATTTAATTTTACACATACACACATATATATGGATTTGCACATTTAAATTTACAACTTCAATAAGCAAATATTTATTTAAAAGCTTTTCTTCAACACATTACAAGCACTCAAATGCTTTATAATTTCCTTCGCAACATTCCCAAAGCCAATTAACCTCGATTGATTTACTAATTGACCACTAGCTAACGGCAAATACAAAAACGCATATTTAATATAACAGAAATATGTTTATTTGTATGAGTGCTTTATGCGAGAAAAAGTGGTGAAAGAGAGGAAGCCGCATTGTGCGTACATCCTTTGTGAAAAACTTATAGACAATCTATAAATAACGGTGGCAAGTGAAATGCCCTGGGCACTTTGATGTTTGTTACAAAATGAAACGAAACAACAAAAACAAAAAAAATATTTGCAGAGAAATTTAACAAAAACAATATTTCGAAAAAAAATCTGCAGAAAAAGAGCGATTGCAAGGCATAATGAACTCTGTCATTGCTGGGAATGGTCAAAAGTGGCAATTCCCCGCTGAAAGCAGCAACATAACAACAATAAAATGACAACAGCAACAGTCAATCAGTCACACACGCTCATACATATAAAAGTATGCTGCGGTATATTCGAGCAGCTAACGCTGGTTGGCCTAAGCATAAGCTGGCTAATTGAATAAATTAGTGAAAATGTTGGAAAAATTGTTTGAAGTTTAGTTAATTGCGGAAGGGCGATGGATAACTTTGCCGTTGCGCCTCGTTTGCTGTTCGAATACTCGTCTATTTTGTGTTCAATATTTTTCTCCTTATGATTTTTTTTTGATGTAAGGTACGGCACTCTTTAAAGCTGTGAGAGGAAGTGACGAAAGCAAGGGAAGTGAACTGATTTTATGGTTTATCGATTTTAGTTGTGATTTAAAGCATCAGCTTTGTAATTTTAGTGTCTAAATTTGTTCGAAAAGTTAAATGTTTAGTTAGGGTAGTGATAAATAACTCAGTAAAGGCAATCATTTAGTATATAAATATGTAATTTACATACAAAAATTAAAGATTTTTCTTCTCAATTTGCATAAATACATCAACTTTTTTAATTTAAATTTATTTATGTTATTTAATTTTTTAAAAAATGTGGTTATTATATCAATTCTGAGATCAAGTGATCCAAAATCTGAAATCGCATCATAACGAAAGTAGTTGTACAGCAATAAAATTAATACTAAAAAATCTGAAGCTAAGCTTTGGTTAGGTCGTAGCGTAGATCTAAAATCGTTGAATCTATCTTGGACAGATATTTGTGCTTTGTGTTAGCCATAAACTCCTTAAAATGCTTAACCTCATAGATAGACGAAGAGTTTTGAGCTTACTGCAAATTCATTAAGGTGGTTATAGACTATGGACCAATTAATAAGATTATAAATGAAAAAATAGTTTATGCCTTTCACACAGCCGGCTACTCAATTAGCGATAGGCTCGATTAATGATCAGCTGTTACACTTGCTTGTGTTCTTCATTTTGTATTTTTTCTGAAGATTAAAATTCATCAGCTGATTGCTATTTTATCAATGCACACAACCAAATTTACAGCCTAGACAACAACCGATAGAGTTAAACACAGTCAAATTTACAGTCCGATAGAGTTTCATTTCAGTTTCAACTCAATTTAAACTCGATTAACTGTGCGATTCTGTACTGTGATACAGTCTCAAGTCTCTAAATTTGAGATTTTAAGTTAGAGATAATTTTTGAGACTTGAGACGATTTTGCTATTCTGTAAGTGACAGTCACAAAATCTATTACATTTCATTATTCAGAGATGTTTTTACACTTGAATGAAAATAAATATGTCGATAACAAATATTACATTTTCTAAAACATAGTCAAAAAACATAATTATCAATAAAAATAAAGATATAAGTTGACTTTGTTTCATAATATTTACGAAATTTAAGTAAAATTTATTTATTTTTAACCTTTTCGTGTTTGAGTTGCTTACAAAATATAAAAAACGACAATCGATTAATATCTATGATGATCTCTATTCAGTATATTCAAAATGGCAGACAAGAGTTCTTTTTAGTTTTGTGACCTGCGAACTATCAGGTCTCAAATTTGAGGCAATATTTTGAGACTAACGCTAGAGACTTTTTAGTGAATAGTAATTAGTCACAAATTGAGACTTTACCTCAAAATGTCTCAAATAGAGACTAGAGACTGGTTACAGAATCTTGCTGTAAGAATTAATGTAGTAAAACACGATATTTATATTGTATGGTAAATGCCTATAAATTAGCTCGAGCACAAGCCGGTTAATTGTTCAATTAACCCCTGTGCAATAAGGCTATTAACATCAAAGCCTGTCACTTCGCTATGTTCTCCTAAGCTACGTCTATCGATATATGTATGTACATATGTATTTCCATCTCAGTATGGTAAAAGCTGGATAATAGGAAGTGACGAGGTGATTCAGCCTCGCCTTCCTTCATACATGTCGTTCGACAAAATATTTAGTCTTCATACCTATTAGGCGGCGGCGAGATCGACTTTGTTAAGTGCAATTAGTTCAGAGGACCTCCTACAGTTTACTCTGAATCAGATGAATCACGCAGTCGCACAAGTTGTGGTCATAAACCAAGCTCACTGGACTGGACCAAGCTCACTGGTGGTCCATAGGTTCAGTGTTGGTACTCAAGAAGACATCGTAGACGAAGCTTAATCAAATATCTATCCTTAATAACTAAACGAAAGATTTTTTAATGTTGCTTAAGTGGGAGAACTATTTGCCAGTACAAATTGCTTCTCATCCTCGCTGATCTCAAAGAAGTCAGCTTTGATCTGAGGTATAATAAATTGTGCTCCGAACAAACATGTTTTGTAAAAGTCTCGTGACGATGCTTTAAAATCTTTATTAAATTTAAAGATACATTAAAGTATCACATTCGATGAAGTTTATCTAAGCCTTTCACGAAAAATTGTTGAAAAATACGGCAATGACAGCAACTATTCGTAATGTGACTCAGAAAAAAGTAAGTTTGCGGAAACCCTCATAACTTGCTGCTGAAACATTCGAAGTCAAAAAATCAAGACTCATGGTTATGTTAAATAATAGTTTGCGCCAGATATCGCTGAGAGTGTTTTTCAAATTTCTATTTATATTTTTTTTCGAAAATTTCGAAGAGGAAAACATGATTTTTAGCATGATATACAAAAAATATCGATTAATTATCAATTAAATGGAGTTCACTGTTTGTTCAATTAATTCGAAAAAAGTCAAATATCTCAAATAAAATTCACAAATAACGAGAAACAATTGCAATTATTGCTAAGTGAACATTTCACTCGCTTTATATGGCGCAGTAAGCTCATTAGGGCATATTCAGAGAATGCTTGTGTACTTAATAGGTAACGTAGATATGTATGTGTATAAGTATGTGAGTGTTGAAAAACCGTTAATTTCTGTGGCTTATTTCTTTAAGATGAACATATACTTAAGTATAAATGAAGCAAACGCCAAGTGCTTACACACACATGTATGGGTGGTTATCGATATATGATATATGTACATATTTACATGTACATATGTACATACATATTATATACCAAAGATTAATATATGAACAAATAAGTTGTTAATAATTATGTGTATCAGCAACATACATATGTACATACATACATATGTACTTATATAAAGCAACACCTATCTACATGTGTATCTACCGCAAAAAGGCAAAAAATAAACACCAACAAGAAAAACAAAGCATTTCAAAGATTGCAGCGAAAAAAGTTCGCATCCGGTCAAAGTTGTCGTTACCAATCGCCGATATGCTGGTTCGTATATGTGAGCGTGTGTGTGAAATGGCTTGTATTAAAGCTTGTAGACAGGCTTGAACCCGGCGGTTTCGGCTAGCGCCTGTATTTGTTTTTACACATAAGCACATGCCTTTGTAAATGTAAGTATATACATACGTTTGTATATATGTATATTAATACATATATTTATTATGTACATACATATGTTTGCCTGTCTGCGCGCTTTCCCGGTTTTTAAGTTTGTTTTGTTAATTTATATTTGTAACACGAAATTGTGTGATGAAGCGAAAAAAGTAAACAACAGCTCAGCGGCACACAGTTTCACATACACAACGTACATATGTATATGTATGTATATACTTATGCATATATATAATATGTACTTGTTTAAGTTTCATTTTTGTTTCTAAAGCCGTCTCTGCCTGATTTAGCGCAAGTACCGTTGCTAAATCCCAACTTACAGTTCATTCATTCATTAATACACACATATACATACACATACGTTTGCCTTCATGTACATACGTGTATGCGTGTGTGGTTATAATTATACATTCATCCGTGTGGCAGTTACTCTTTGACCGGATGTGCTTGTGACGTTCTTTACACTTGTGAGACAGCGCTTGGTAAGCCAAGCCCAGTCCAGCTCGCCGCAATTGAGTTAAAAGCTTGGTTTCTTGAACTTTTTTTTTCAATATTTTTTAATAATCTTTGTTTTTATTTTTATTTAGTCGCATTGATTTCTTGCCCTAATTTGGTTGGTGATTAAGAGCAGCAGAGTTGAAATTAAAAAAATAAAATCCCAAAAATTAAAATGAAAAAAAATTAAGTTAAAAAATATTAAATTAAAAAAATTACAAAAAAAAATATAAGAGAACGTTAGTTTCGGCTACAACTTAACAATAATACCCTTTACAAGTGCATTTTTTATAACATAAAAGAGTATAAAAAAATCTTTATTTTGATTTTCGCCGATCAATTTGTATGGCAGCCATATGCTATAGTGATCCGAACTGAACAATTTCTTCGGATATTGCATTGTTGCCTTAGATGATAATCCATGCACAATTTCGTGCAGATATCTCATTAAATGAACAAGTTGCCTATACAAAAACTTCTCTCTGATCATGCAGTTTGTATGGCAGCCATACGCTATAGTGATCCGAACTGAACAATATCTTCGGAGATTGAACCATAGCTCTTGGCAATAATTTAAATAAAATTTCTTTAAAATAGCTCGCCAAATGAGAAAGTTTCCCATACAAGCACTTTATACCGATCATGCAGTTTGTATGGCAGCCATATGCTATAGTGATCCGAATTGAATTTCTTCGGAGATTGCATTGTTGCCTTAGATGATAATCCGTGCAAAATTTCGTGCAGATATCTTGTCAAATAAAAAAGTTTTCAAACAAGCAGTTGATTTGGATCGTTCAACTTCTATGATATAGTAGTCTGATAACGGCCAAGAAAAAGTCGAGTGCAAAATTTTAGATCAATATCTCAAAAACAGAGGAAAAGATAGGGACACAGACGTTTCTCTACTTTTTTTTGGGGGTTTTGTAGCACACTAAACACTGTTCGGGGTATAAGAAATAATAAATTAACGCTGCCGAATTACCGGAATTCATGCTTAGAATTTCATTAAATCTTTAATTAGCGATTTTATATTAAAAGCGTGCTTACATAACAACAAATACATATATAGTACAAGTATAAAGATATGTAAATACATATTTCAAATGTAATTACTATTTATTTTTATTTTTGTTTTTATTTTTATTTTTACTTTGTTTATTTTGGCTTTACTTTGAATTGCGAAAATTTGCTGACCAAAATGGCGCATGTCTTGCAATTCCACACCTACCGAGGTGTTCTTCATGTTGAAGACTCGCTCGTTCTTTTATTTAAATTTATTGAAGCGCGTTCGTTTTGCCATTCAGTGTACATATGTATATCATCTACATATATCTTGTGCCAATGCTATTTGCTTAACATTTTTTTGGCACTTTTTGGCCAATTTTAACTTTCTGCAATTCGGCAGTTTTCAACTTGTCATCGGTTTTGAATTTCAATGTTAAAATTCGTACGAAAACAACAAATATATCACTTTACTCAAATTGCATACAATTAAATACGGATTAAGGTAATGTTAAAGTAAAGCTAGATGTAATATTTAACAAAATTTGTATTTAACCCTTGCTTGACCAATTTGAAAATCTTAGATTATTTATACAAAATTAAAAAATGGGGCAATTTCATATGAAAATAAGCCGTCACTAGCTTTTTGTATAAGCTTTTGGGATAATCATGCAAAGTAGGTTGAAAAAAAATTTACCTAGTTATACTCTCAAAAAATCGTACGAAAATGCCTTTACGAGTATTGCGACTTTACGTCAACGGATTGGCTATAATGATCGATTTGACTAACTAACTCATTCTTCTTCCTCAAAATGTTGTTTTAAATATGATTATGGCAGGGTTAAGCCTCAAGATTAACGTACAGACTTCATTATTTTAGTTATTTAGGTACATGCTTGGTTGGCTAAAATTTATTTTGACATTTAATAGCGCAAGTAAAATTTCTTAGAATTGTTTTGACCGCTTTGTTGTCGGAATTTCCGCAAGATGTTTAATAAGCAGCTGAGCTTAATGGTAATACAAACATGCAACTAAATTACAACTTGAAAAATTCGCTAAGCATGTTAAATAATTAATATTTTTTACAAATTTTCTTTATTGCTGATTTTTAGAATTGTTGGTGTTTATTTATATTTATTTTTATTTTTATAACCTGGTTCAGGCCCTTAAGTTTTTGAGATATCTATGTTAAACGTCCGTTTCTCCCCAAAACGCTATTCGTTGTTGTAGTGTATTATAGTCATCAAAAGAATCGAAACTGAACTTTTTTCTGCTTGTAATTCACTAGATCATTTTAAATTTTCAGCTGCTGCTGTCAGATATAACCACTATATAACCATTTTATTACCAAAACTCTAATTTTGTTTCTATGAGTGGTGTCTATTATATCGTTTTTCTTTCGCCTGTCAACTTATGAAAAGTGATGTTACGTTATTTTTAAATTTTTATTTTTAATTAATATTAATATTCTTATGGAAAATAATTTTTAAAAAAATTGTAACAAAAAAAAATACTTTGAAAGATTTTTAGAAGAATTAAAGTTTTTGTTAATGAAACATTAATGTTTTTTACCAGCAAATTTATTAATTTTTTCTGAAAGCAGCCATAACCCACATATGTATGTATATCATTTTTAAGAGTATTTCTAAGAAACTACGGTAGTAAAGTGGCACCTCCCTTTTGCTCTCTTTAAATAAAACTTCAAGTAGCAAGTGTGGAGAAAAATTGCTTTTAATCAACAAAAAACGTTATTTCAGACACGATCACGATCAGTCACGGCTCGATGCGATAGAGCATTATCATCGTATAGAATCCATGAATTTTTCTTCCACGATTGAGGCCGCTTTCGACGAATGTTCTCACGCAAACGTCTCAATACTGCCAAATAACCTCCTAATTGACCGTCCGTCGTTACGAAACAAATTCATGATACACCAAACATCCAAAGTCAAAAAAAAACAATGATCATCACCTTGATTTTGGAGCGATTTTGGCGTGTTTGTTTTTCATTTCGGCTCGTTTTTTCTTTCCATTCCGATGATTGTTGACTTATTTGAATGTCAAACTCATAAACCCATGTCTCATCGTTATAATGCTCTCCATGAATTTGCGATTAGAATTGGCACGATCACGCAAAAAGAGACCAGTTTACTGTACTTTTTTTTTGCAAAAAACGCAGCTTTATCGGGATGTGTCGAGCAATAATGCGTTTCATATCCAAAATATCCACCAAAATCATTCGAACGGACACGCCAGTGATGTTGAGCTCTATTGCCATTCTATAACCCTTGCCTGGCGATTTTCAAGTACCATATCCTACATTTTTTTAATATTTTCATCAGTTGAAGAGATCGAAGGTCTTCCAGAACGAGGCATGTCCTCAACGATCTCTCGACCTTTTTTGAAGGCTTTGTACCACTCGTAGCCTTGTGTTTTTATTAAAACTGAAACACCGTAAGCCCTTCCCAACATTGGCAACGATTCTTCACAGGAAATTTGGTTCGAAATACGAAATTTAAGACAAATTCTTTGTTCGATATTTTTATCCATTGCAAAAATTGCAAAGCTCTAATAAGGTGGACCGACTTAAGCAGCTGCTATAAAAAAATTGGTTGACAGACAGATCGCACTCTAATTTGGCATAGTAATTAATGATGGTCCTATCATCTTAGCAAAATACATTTTTTTGAAATATCATTTACTCGGGAATTTAATTACAACTTCCGGGCGCTTTTTTGTCACAATATATTTTTTATGAAAAATATTGTTACTTCAATCATTACCTGACAAATGCACTCAAGAAAGTGGCGTGACAATTTGAGTCGATCGTTCCAGCCGTTTCGGAGAAAATTGTTCACCGTCTCTAACCGCTTCAAAAAACAGTGTTTAAAGTTTTTTGGTCGATTGCAGTAAGTCAAAAAATTATTACAAATACGATCAAAAACTAATTGATGAATCAAATTCGATTTTTTGAAATTTACAAGTAGATATAACACTTTAATGATACCAAGAAAGTGAGGTCAAGTTTCCCAATGTGTAACTTTTTTTTAAATATAAAAAAATGTCCATATAACAGTCCTTTCCAACATTATTTTCATACTGCAAATACTTCTCAAATTTTCATAATGGTTATAATATCGTTTATATCTAGATAATTAATCAAAATTTTACGACATAACGGTCGCCAACAAGTCGATCAATCATTTTGCATTATATAATCGCAACTTTCTAATTAATAAATTTGCATGCTTAAGTGGCACTTGAAGCCACAGTAAAACGCTTATATATTATAAATATATATGTACATATATAAGGATGCATGTATATGGATAAACATTTACATATGTATATATATACAAATTTATATAAACATACATATACATATGTATATGTAAGTAGCATTTATGTATAAATATACAGTTTTAATGTTTCATATTTTTCTTCTCGCGCACGCGGTAAATCAAAGCGCTGGTTGTTGCAATAAAAATGTTAAAACAACAGTGAACCTGCGCTTCTAAAACCAACTACAACAAGCACTTGACTTAATTAATTCAGAAATCAAGCATTAAAGTCTTGTACAACTCATTAACACGGTCATAATTCTTTAGTATCGGCCACAAATTTTAAGCGCACAGCAGGTGTGCGCTTGAAAGCAACGAAAACAAAAACAACAACATAATATTATATAGTGTGTGTTAAAAAAAAACAACAAATACAACTAAAATATTAATAAATAAATAAAAAAAACAATGAACATAAAATGAAAATTTAAGAACTTGGAACAAAAAAAGTATCGCCTTCAGCTTAATTTGCGCCTAATTCTAAATACTATAAATGAAAATAAATATTTTAAGCAACAAAGCTATGAAAATGTATGTGTGTGTATATTTTGTGAATTTGTTAAAGTCATATAATAGCGTTACAACAAATATATATGAACAACAACAAGAAATTTATAATATACAGATTTATGTTTTAGTTTATTATATAGATTTTTGTTTTTGTTGTTGCACATGCCAACAATGGCAGTTGGCTTTCGTGGCTGCTTGGTCTCACTTGTTGCTGTAATCCACAAAAAATAACCCGCACAACACACATGTAACACAATGCAAATGGGGCTTTAATGTAAAGTGATCTGGCAACATGTTGCAGCAACACATATGTATACAAACATGTGTTTGCACGTACGTATACAACATATTATTATGGCATTTAGCAGAATTTTATGTTTAACGCTTAAAGGGAGGAGTAAGAAAAAACATCAACAACAAAACCAACAACAACACCAACACAGTCAAATTAATCATTTACACTGAGCTGAACTCGACGGCAGCAACGCCCATAAGCCGCTGCAGGTGAGTGGCGAAGGTGAAGCGTTAAAAACTGTAAGCGAGGGTGGTTGCTACACATATCCATACATACATATGTACCTACATATACAATGTAATAACATCGTACGTTATATAGGTGCTTACATATGCGCAATTCGCTCTGTAAGTGCTGGAGGTTACCTATAATGGCATTGCTTTTTGCTGATCTGAGATCAAGCGCCTAAAAGCCTTCAAGCCAAAGGCAATAAAAGATATTCAAATGAAAACAAAACATAGTTGAGTTGAGTAGATAAAAAAAAATCGCTTTAACTAATTAACATACAAATTTTTGCATCGGTCGGCTGGTCAGCGGTGTTGAGTGCGATTGATGTTAATCTACAAACACACACATACACATAGTTATGTCTATATGTTATAGCGGCAGTTGTCTTTATAGCCACACAGTATGTTGCGGGTGCAACAACAACAAGCAACATGATTGAGTGGCATAACTTTAGAATCTCTAGTCCGAATTACGAAATACTCCAAAAAAGCGTGGACTAGTTGGCATTTTTAGGGCTTTTCGTTAAATTTTTTTTTTGATTTTGCTATTTTTTGAAGCCACTTTGCACTTCAGTTAACTCGTAATATGCTAAACAGCTGTCGCCGCACTGCTTTCACTTAAAAAATATGCGCATTTTGGCATGAAAAACTGTTACTTTCATAAAAATTATGATTTTTGGCGGAAATCGTTGTGTTATTTCGTAGCAATATGCTTATGAAACCACAAAAGTGTTGGCAAAATTAAAAAAAAAAAACACCTAGAAATATATGTCCATATCTATTACATAGGTACATACATATATATACAATATATACAAGGTTGAGCTATTGGGCTGAGTCCTCATGCCTTTCCATTATGACAATTTTACAACTACAACAGTAATTAACCATTAGGAAACTTAAAAGTTCAAAGGCTTTCCTATTTCTTATAATTCAAAGGTCCATGCAATCCGATAAGGCAGATAATAACGAAAGGAAACGACCGATTGACTTGAAATCCCACATTAAATCACATGACGTCAGATAATGATCGAAGATATACGAATTTTAATAACAAGTGCGATTTTTAACCCACTCCGAAATTTAAACTGTTTTCGTAAAAAAACTTAATTTTCGAATAGCAAAAATTTGGCTATTCCTATTATTAACTGTATAAATCTATAGGTGGTAATAATACCAGTTTTTGATTTATGGATTTGAGATAATTTTAACGCAGGTCATCTTGGAGATCGCCTATGGGATCACAGGAATCCAAATTTTTTCAAAATAAATCGCATTTTTTGAAGTCAAAATGTAAGAAAAGATACAGTGTTCTCAAAACCAAAGATCTTCTTACTAAGATTATGTAGGTACTAGCCGGAGTTTAAATAAAATTTGTATTAAAACTTATCTAACATGAGTGGTACTTCAGCGTCTTCAATGATGTTCTGATCTGGTTTGTTTTTGACCTAATTCGCTATATAATTAATTAGCCTGTTCCAAAAAGAATATATTACGAACAATGAAAAGTCCACATTTACAAAAAATTTAAGTAATGACCATTTTATTTTTATTATAATACAGAAAAATATGTATAGGAACCTGGAATTGAACGAACTTTACCCAAAGGGAAAAAGTAAACAACACAAAGCAAATAAATAAACTTTGAAAATAGCTTTGCATGCTGCTTGGATCGCCTCTGTCGTCTCAAAAGAAAAGGAAGATTGCCTCTTTGTCTCGGGATCATACTTTAAAATCTATGACTCGCCAACTGTGATTACTTTATTCAAAAACTGGGGGTCACTTTCACACATGTTCAAATTTTCTTGGCACACTTCCACTCGCCAATATTTCTGGTCGTTTTTTGGGACCTTGTGCATGTTCAAGTGCTCTATCACAATGTCATAAACCACAGATTTTGATAAATTTAATATCTAGACAATTAAACGAATACTTAGTCGATGCCTGAGTTCAAAACTTTGCGCACACGAGTCACATTGTCTGTGTTTGTCGAAGTCGCAGGTCTCCCAGCACGATCTTCATCAGCGATCTTTTTCCGGCCCCCAACAACGGCCTGGGGCCACCGAAACACACCTCTTCCTGCTAAAGCATCATCTTGGTAAGGCTGCTTGATCGTATCAAACGTCTCTGTCGCAGATTTACCGCGTTTCACACAGAATTTAATCGCGTACCTCTGTTCTAACGAACGCTGCATATTCGGCTTGCACCACTCACAGAAACACGCGGCACGAAAATGTTTGTGGAGAGTTAGGTACTCGGAGACTACAGACCAACCGCTCGTTCGTTAACTAGAAACGTCCTTTAACGAATCCAGTCGGTCCGCGCACGCTCCGAAATACAGTCGCAACCGAAGAAAATCAGTACTATTACTTTCCGGAAAATACCCTATAGACCGACGAGGGAGCTATGGGTGGGAAGCAGCCGTTGGAGAAAAGGGGCAGTGAGCTTCTTTACGGATGTGAAGCTCTTTGTGATAAGATTCGAATGGGTGCCAGCCACAGCGAAATCTCAGGTAATTGTATAGCTGATGAGCAAGCAAGGAAAGGAACCCTAGAACCGGTATTAGTAGAATGGAGGCTCCACTGGTGTTCAACTACTAAAAGCTGGGTTTCGCGGGAGCATGGCCAGCGCTGAGCAAAGATCGCAAGAGATCTAGTGATGTTGTTGATGAGTTTTAACAGGCCATTGCCCTATTGGTGTCCATTTGCAGAAGCTGTATGGACTGAATGGAAACAACTAAATACTTCCTTCTTGACTGTCCCGAGTTTGCGAGATCAAGACTTAAACACTTGGGAGCGCATACTTTCAGACATTCCACCGAATTGGCGAGAGTTGAAATTAAACGCTAATGCAAATTTGTATTGGCTACTAAGCGTTTTGCTAATTTATAAGTTCGAACACCGGATTTCTTCTTTTCTACGGCTTCACAAGGGACTATGAAGACTATAGAATGAGTAGTCCACGTGCGATCTTCGATCAACTATCTAACCTAACCTAGCCTAAATTTCACTTAATTCAAATTATAATTAACGGTCTGATTTACTCAAAGCATTCTCTATCCAGGAAGATTTCCCAAGTGCCTATGTAAAATATAGTCGAGATGTTAAGAGGCTTTGAGAGCTCTAGAAAAAAAAGCAACGGCTTTAATATTTCTTCTGCAAGTATTCGGAGAAATGATGGAGAGCTTAGACATAAGCTCAATTTTCGAGCGAAAACATACATTTTCTCATCAAAACTCTAGGAAAAAATTAAAATTTTAAATATTCCATCTCCAGCGCAACATATCGATGGGGGCGTACAACCGTAACCTTAAAAAAATACAATGATTTGAAACATTTTTGATTTTCCTCACCTACACACATACACACACAGTATTACGTTATTCGTTTTAATGGTTTTACACTTTGAATTAGTCTCTTTTAAATTGCTACACAGTTTAATTTCATTTTTATTCTTGCGACGCGGTTGCTTCTTTCACAAGTACAAACACACACATACATACTCAGCCATACAAACGCATACTTAATTTTAGCAGCCGTTCAGTCAGTCAATTAGTCACCTTAGTTAGCCAGTCAGCGAACTGAAAACGAGAGTTAGGCGAAAAACTATGCGGACAGTTGCTAAAATGTTTCTCCCTCGCACCCCTGCTTATAGTGTTGGCCACTCAATAATGAGGTGAGACGACGCGAGTTACCTTGGAACTAGAAAATTTAATGTATGTATATACATATGTATGCCTGTATGTACATACATATGTATGCATGTATGTACATACATATGTATGCATGTATGTAAGTATATATTTATTATGTGCTTATATAAGTAGATACCTATAATATAGCCTTATCATAGATCTTTGATCTAGCGCGGCGCAGAACAATGCTCAGAGTATGCCCTGTGGCGTCGAGCGCGTCAGCGTCGGTGCGCGGCGGCACTCTCTGATTCTGATAAATGCTACAACAACTAAGTCCTACTCTGAGGTTTTTAACTGCCTATATACATTTATAGAAACATACATATGTAAGTATATGTATATATATATATAATTTATATATATACACATGTACGTATATCTGATTTGCGTAAAGGTAGTTACACCTCGTTCAATTTTATTGCTGCTATTGTATTGTATTTGCAAGAGTGTGTGTCTATTTTTCAACCTTACTGTTGTTGTTGTGTTTTAATTTTTAAAGCAGTTTTCACTTTGCACTTTGTGTTGTTTTTATGTTTTTTTATAACAATTTTGTAATTTTTTGACGCCGACTATAAATTAAAATTTAACACATACATAGACACACACACATACACAAACGAAAATGTTTTAAAGAAAAATAAAACATACGGACAAATTCAAATTGGTTTTAACGTTGAATGCCCCCAGTTGCAAGCCGCCTGCCGCAGCGATAGCGGTCGCCGATATAAAAGTTAAAAGCTGCACACACACATATATACATATATATGTATATATATATTTTCATTCAGCAGCAGTTAACATGTAAATATGCACACCTACAACAATATACATACGTACACATGTATGTGTGTGTATGTGTTGTACATGCACATTTGGAAAAAATTTACGCCATAGAAAAGCGTTACGGTCGAGTTCATTCGAAAACAAAGAACACTAAACACCGAAAGAACAACATTAACGATTTCGAAAATCACGTATGTACATATGTATGTGCAAGTGGTGTGTGTGTGCATATACTTAATGAATTCAGCAAAAATTGCTACTACAGCTACAATTGCAGCGGCAACAACAACATCAATAACAGCAACAACACATAGAACTCAAAGCAACAGTACAGAAAAATTAAACAAAATTTAAAAAAAGTAAAAAATATAAAAAATTTAAAAAAAAACAACAACAACTATGCATAACATTAACAACTATAAAGGTTCGTAACTAACTCGTACGAAACAATAGCATATGCCGAGTGAAATTCAATGTACCTTTAGTCGCGCAATAAATACTGGAACACAAGTAACGGCGGAGATTCTGTGTATTTTATATATATTTTAGTATATGCACATATGTGCATATGTATTTATGTAACTATACATATATGTATCGATGAAGAAAATTAAATTTTAAGTTCTGGGATAAATCTTTTTAATAGTGTCCAAGAATTTTTCGAAAATGTTCTTTGAAAATATGAAATGGATATTTTATTTTTGTATAAAATTTAAAATTAGAGTGATCACGATAGATCAAGAATTTTTCGAAAAAGTTTTTCGAAAGCTTGAAATCCGTATTTTACTTTGGTATAAAATATAAAATTAGAGGCATCATGATAGATCAAGAATTTTTCGAAAATGTTTTTCGAAAACTTGAAATCGATATTTTATTTTGGTATAAAATATAAAATTAGAGGCATCATGATAGATCAAGGCACGTTGCTGTTTTCATTATTGTTATAACTGCCTTGATAATATGTAGGTTAATTTTATGGCCAAGCTCAATTAATAATTTATTTACGAAGATACATATAATAAAAGTGTGACTTAAAACCAAGTCTTAACCGAACTTCGAAAAAAGCTTAAATCAACGATTTCATCCTCTGACATATGTATGACATTCTGAGTAGAATTATAATTTACTGCAGAAAGGTTTTTGTGGTAACCTATGTATGCATGTACATTCAAAAGCTTCTTACGATGAACACTATTTTCGATCAGGATAGTGAAAACTACTCCGAGAATTGAAACACTTATCACAATTTAACTGCTTAAATACAAGATTTAAAATCTTAAAGTCTCTAATTAATTTCGCATAATACGACGAAGCCAAAACAACACTTCTGTGGTTTATAACGAGTGACCCAAGTATGTAAAAGTAGTTTTTCCAATAGCCTTTGTTTGACAGATCACAAGTGAGTAGTGTGAAGCTGTCATGTTCGATTCGGCGCCGTTCGCAGCAACTCAGACTGACGTATGAAACGACTTGGTGCATTTTACGTCGAGATCTGTGAAAGCATACAAAATGCGGCTTGTGCAAGAACTGTAGCCACTCGACCTTCCTAAGCGAAATCGCTTCGCACTATCGGCGCTTGAAAAGTTTAATGATGAACCGACATTTTTAAGCCAAATTTTGTTTAGCGATGAGACAAATTTCTGGCTATATGGGTATGTAAACAAGCGACATTGCCGCATTTAAGACGGAGAACAACGTGAATGGACTCAAAAGCTGTCATTTCATACAGAAAAAACAAAAGTTTGGTGTGGTTTGTGGGCCGGTGGTATCATTGGTCCATGTCCTTTCAAACATGATGCCAGTGAGAACATAACCGTCAATGACGATTGTTATCGCGCAATGACAACTGACTATTTAATGCCTGAAATTGAAGCTCGTGATCTCGGCAGCATTTGGTTTCAACAAGACGGCGCCCTTCTCACACTTCGGTTAACAGAAAATTTCACGTTAAAGGCCGGTCGATTAGCCACCAAGCTCTGTGATAACACATCGTTAGACTATTTTCTGTGTGACTGTGGGGATAAATAGACTTTAGTCTATGCGGACAATCCGACTTCGATTGAGGCCTTTGAGCAAAACATCACACTTGCCATTCGCCAGTTACCAGTCGAAATGTTCGAACCAGTCATCGAAAATTGGACTCAATAGATGGCGCAGCTGAGACGTAGCCGCGTCCAATATTTGAAAAAAAAATTGCTAAGGAATGTTCTTTGGAATGATAATAAAACAGCTTTTTCACTTAACCTTACAATTTACGGTTTTTTAGTTTTAGCTTTTACAACATTTTTTTTCTTTCACGAAATATGGCGAAAACCAAGTTTTCAAAAGATGCTGTATTAAGATTGAAAATATTTACTTTCCAGCTTATTTTGACTTAATATCGGAAAATATCATAATTTTCAATCGAACCCAAAATTCAAAATTCAAAATTATAAATCGAACAAAATAAATTTCTATTAATTTTTTAATTTAAAAAAACTGAAAACCTATGAAAAGGTACTGAAGATTCTACATGAGACAGCTAACATAAAAAACTTGAAGAAACAAATTCGTAATTAATTCCGATTCAGCGCAACTAGCATAAAGTAATCACCGAAAATTAGCCTGAAAACCAAATTACAAAATCTGAAAAGCTCAACTTTATTTTATGTGTTTTACTTTTAAGATTTTTCCGCTTAAGCTATTTGTTTGTACGCATTTACTCTCATTTCAAAGTCAACCAAGCGCGAAAAGTCGAAAATGAATTTCATCATTTACTTTTTGTGGACCGAGGAGGCGACTGCGCGGAAAAAGGGTTGCCAACAGTGGCGAAGGCGGGGGCGGCTGCGCGTGTTATAAAGGCGTATGAGCGAGAAATTAAAAGCGACTTCAACCTAGCGAAGTGATGATAAAGTGGATGAGTGGCGTAAAATACCGAGCTACACACAGACATACCGAGTGACCCCACTACAAAAGGCTGACAAGCCTACAAATTAACATTGCACATTGAATGTATGCATGTAAGGTTTGTATATGTATGTCGCTGTGCGCACTAAGCACCTCATTTGAGACATTTAAATTGCATAATTTAAAGAACTATTTTTGAAGGTGACGCTTGCTGGGGGCGCGAGGGAACCGCTCGTAATGAAGCAAATGAAATGCCAACTGAAGGCTGTGGAGTAGAGTGGGGAGCGCGGCTAAAGGTATGTGGTAAAAAATGTATACCGTTACAGCTCGTCGCATTTCGAGACGCGTCTACGTAGAGAACATCAGACAGCTGACGTTGGTGGCAATTAATTTGTGGATTTGTGGATTCTACGTAAATGCTTTGAACCGATTTTCGCCGTAGTCAAATGAACAATAGCTAGTCATACAAGCAATAATAATGAAGGACTGAGCAAAAACCAAAAACGAAAACAAAACAAAACAGAATAAGCACAAAAGAGTTAAAAAAGAAGTAAACAACAGTGGCAGCCAAAAGTTGAGTGCCAACAGCAGTTTACAGTTCAACCAAGCGCGCAAGAGTGGCGTGAAAAATGAGCATACAACTACCAAAATGCAAAAAAAAAACAAAACACAACTAAAACAACAACTGCAAAATGCGTTAAACAGTCATACGCTTTTAATGAAATGAATAGAATTATTCTTGCCTCATCTTTTTTTTTCCAGCGCTGCCAATGTTGCCTGTCAGTGTTGCTTATTTATTGCAGTTGCCTGTCGCTGCTCACCACTCTACTGGCTACTCTTCTTCGCTTTTTTAGCTGCCATGTACACCCTCTTATTATTGTTATTATTATTGCTGTTATTGCTGCTTTTGTACAATTATTGCGATTCATCACCTTTTTTGTGAGCGCATCGTCGGCAAGCAACGGCGCTCGTCAACCACCTCAACCTGCCCAGTCACCCAACCAATTGTGTTGCGGCATTTGCGGGGCAACGGAGGTGCACCGAGTTGCCAACTGCCAACTACGAACTGCGGACTGACAGCCAGCCAGGCAGCCAGGGTCTTCTGCTGATTTGGTTGAGAGCATAACTAGGCTAGTATATCTTAGATATTTGCACGCAAAAAATAAGATATTTGTAAAACAAATGACTCGCATTCGCACGTAAATGCCGATGAAACCTCAATGAAACGAAATATCATAAAAGCATACAAACAGACGTAAATTAAAATGCAAAAGAAAACAAACTTAAGATTTTAAGCAGGGAAAATCGGTTAGCAAGTCGTACATATGTTATATTTCGTAGAAGGTGTACATACGTATGTATGTATGTATGTATGCTTACATATAATTTTGCATATGTACTCCTCTTCTTACATCAGTATACTACATACATATATGGTATGTACATACATATATTGACTTATGTGGCGTGAAAAAGCTCACCAACGCTTGCAATTTTGCTGGTATTTATCATAACTACTTAACGGTTTTCACCATACCGCAAAGATGGCAAGCTAATAGCTCAAGTTTTTGGCATATTTACAAGTGCCATCAATGGGTGCGTTATATATTTTTATACTCTCGCAACAATGTTGCTAACGAGAGTATTATAGTTTTGTTCACATAACGGTTGTTTGTAAGTCCTAAAACTGAAAGAGTCAGATATAGGGTTATATATACCAAAGTGATCAGGGCGACGAGTAGAGTCGAAATCCGGATGTCTGTCTGTCCGTCCGTCTGTCCGTCCGTCTGTCCGTCCGTGCGTCCGTCTGTCCGTCCGTCCGTGCAAGCTGTAACTTGAGTAAAAATTGAGATATCATAATGAAACTTGGTACACGTATTCCTTGGCTCCATAAGAAGGTTAAGTTCGAAGATGGGCCCACTGCCACGCCCACAAAATGGCGGAAACCGAAAACCTATAAAGTGTCATAACTAAGCCATAAATAAAGATATTAAAGTGAAATTTGGCACAAAGGATCGCATTAGGGAGGGGCATATTTGGACCCAATTGTTTTGGAAAAGTGGGCGTGGCCCCGCCCCCTACTAAGTTTTTTGTACATATCTCGGAAACTACTATAGCTATGTCAACCAAACTCTACAGAGCCGTTTTTTTAAGGCATTTCCATATACAGTTCAAAAATGGAAGAAATCGGATAATAACCACGCCCACTTCCCATACAAAGGTTATGTTGAAAATCACTAAAAGTGCGTTAACCGACTCATAAAAAACGTCAGAAACACTAAATTTTACGGAAGAAGTGGCAGAAGGAAGCTGCATCCAGGCTTTTTTTTTTAATTGAAAATGGGCGTGGCGCCGCCCACTTATGGACCAAGATATATAATGTTTTCTTAACACCCTGATGACATGTACGAAATATGGGTGAAATCGGTTCACAACCACGCCTTCTTCTAATATAAAGCTATTTTGAATTCCATCTGATGCCTTCTCTGTATAATACGAGTATAAACATTAGGAACCAATGATGATAGCGGAATAAAACTTTACAAAAATACGGTATTTGAAAAATATTTAAATGACGAATAATGAAATCTCGATTATCACTTTACCATGCGAGAGTATAAAATGTTCGGTGACACCCGAACTTAGCCCTTCCTTACTTGTTTCCCATAGAGACTCAATGAAATATATGGCTTATATTATTCATAATTATATAAGAAGCAACCAATCTTTTCCGATAACTCAATCATATACATACTTAATAGTAAGTTCAAATATTTGATTATGGGCGTGTCAGAAAATAGTTTTTTCATCAAAACCAGATTAAACATTATATTAATCCTTTATGATAATGATAAATTGGCAAACATAATTCTGATGAATCTGCATTTTGAACCTTATTAGTATGATTAGTTTTACGATAGATGACAAAGATATCAAAAAGATCGAAACAAAATTTGGCACATGCAGTGCCTGTGCTATCTGACAGATCTATTCCGAAAATGAAAAATATTTAAATAAATATTCTCCTTCATTAAAACTTTTTACATTGTCATCAAATTAGGTAAGCTGGCATAAAAAGTTTTTAATTGGTTCATAACATGCCCTAAAAGCGATCGGTGATCTTCGTAGAAGGGTTAAAAATTTTCTAATTAAAAAATATAACTTTTAACGCCAGAATCGGAATTAAAAATTTAAAATAAAATTTTTGGAAACTAAAATATGTACTATATTAAATACATTTTTTGAAAATTAAATTTTTTTAAAAATTAAAGTTTTTTGAAAAATAAAATTTTTGTAAATCAAAATTTTTAAAGTTTTTAAAAATTAAAGTTTAAAGCTAAAAAAAAATTATAATATTTTAATAAAAATGTTTGAAAATTTAAATTTTAAAACTAGGTTTTTTAAAATTTAATTTAAAATAATTTTTACTATTAATTTAAATTGTTTTTTAGCTTTATTATAATCTTTGAACTAAACTTTTTGAAAATTAAATTTTTAAATAAAAAGTTTTGAAAATTATAATTTGTAAATTAGAATTAAAAATTTTTAAAATTTAAATGTTTTAATTAGAAAAAATTAAATTAAAACTAAATTAAAAATTAAATTAAAAAAAATACAATTTTTTAATAAAAGTTTTTAATAAAATTTATTGAAAATTATAATTTTTTTATTAAATTTTTTAAATTTAAATAAAATTGTTTTTTAATTTTATTAAAATTTTTGAATTATATTTTTTGAAAATAAAAGTGTTTTAAATTATCTTAAATTTTTAAAATTAAATATTATACAAAGTTTAGAAAATTTAAATTTTTAAATTAGATTTTTTTAATTTAAATTAAATTTTTTTTTTAATTTTATTAAAATGTTTGAATTAAATTTTCTAAAGAATAGAATTTTTTAAATTTAAATTTTTAAATTAGAATTGAAAGTTTTGAAAATTTAAATTCTTAAATTAAAATTTTTTTAATTTAAATTTTAAGTTCAAGATGTTGCGATTAAAACATGAAAATCTACTTTTTAATCCAAAAAATCAAACTAAAAATTGACAAAATATAAGTCATTTTTATGTGCGATTTTGCCGAACACTGTTTCAGAGTATCGAAGATGATGTTTCTAGCTCGCACTATAGTTCATACGTAGACTCGAAAAAATTCTAATTCTAAATCATTTTCATTTTCAATTTTTGTTTTAGCATAAAATTCAATTCTTTTCAAACAGCTTCAACTCAAAAACTTTTTTTTATTATTTTTAAATCTGCAATTGAACAAATATTTTTATTTTCATTCGCTAGTTGAGATTAAAAATTGCAATATTTTGAATTATGATTTTCAGCAATTCAAATAAAAAAATATATGTACATATATACATATACATACATATATAATTTATATGTTAATTAAATTTTTTAATGCCGTATTTGCACAATCCTGTTTCGAAGACCTTTTTGAACAGACTACCACTCTGAAGGCAACTCTGTAAAGCATATACATAGTATGTATGCCTGTATGTATGTTTGTATATATGTAGATGATCAGTGTGCCAAACTGAGTCGATTTGGCCAAGTCCGGCTTTCTGTCTGACTGTATAATCGGGAATAGTTTATGAGTTATCGATCTGAAATTTTGCTTATGTGCTTTCTTGATTCGTGCAAAATCAAAAAAAATATATTTTTTTTTCTTTTTACACCCTTTTCTACTACAAAAAATGCTTCTATTCGTATGAAGAGTGTAGCTAAAATTAAATATTTATCTTGTTTCAGATGTAAATTAATCAAATTAAATGAAAATAAAATTATTTTATTAAAAAATTAAATAAAAAAATATTTTAATAAAAATTTAAATAAAAAAATTATTTTAATAAAAAATTAATTTGTTTAAAAACAATTTAAATTAAAGAAAAAATATTTTAATACAAATTTTAAATAAAAAAAGTAATAAAAATTTAAATTTGTTTTATTAAAATTAAATAATTTTGTTTTTTTAAGAAAAACTAAACATTTAATATTTTTAATATTGTTTAATCATTATCTTCAATGAAATTAATTTTTTTTCTGTGTAATATTTTTCTTCTTTATTGTTAAATCTAAATTACTAGCTGTTTTTATAGATTAATAGACAATATTTGAAATAAATTTAAATTAATTTAAATTTTTTATATTTTACGGTTATTATACGTATATTTAGTGTTATGTATGTTACTAATTTTTTCATAGTTGTGATTATTTATAATTTTTTTAGTTTTTCATTTTCATATTTTTCTATTTTGCACTTTAAACTATATTATTTTCAATAGAGTGTTTTATCTAAGTACATATATATGTGTAGTATATATGTATGTATATATGTAAGTAAATACATGCGTACATATACATTACATATATAAATTTTCTCTTAATGACTTCTATTTAATATCAAATTAATTACAATTGCTTGTGTAACTTAACCTATAAGTTCAGTGCCACCGGCGATCTTGTAAAACAAATAACAGATACATAGTACATATGTACATACATACATATATAAGTATGTTCATGCGCATATTTCAATGAAAAAGTGTGGGTGCAATGTCCTAAAGTGCTTAATTGAAGTTATTATTATAAAATAAACTACATTCGCCTACTTTTTGTTGTGCTTATTTGAGCCGCTTTGTGTGTGTGTGTGTTGTGTATGCTCTCTGTATTATTTATTATTTTTAGTGTGCCACACATGTTTTTACACTTCTGCTTCTCTCTTTTGTTGAATGCCAGAATTACGCGATTTTTTATTGTTATTTGTTTTTGTTGTTGTTCGTTTGGTCAGTTTTCTGTGCTTTTTTGTGTGTAAAATGCATCATGCGTAAAATGTTTGTCCAAGCTTGACGTATTGTGGTGTGCCCATGTTGGCATACCTAGCACATGCCACAACAGTGTGTGTCAAATGTGTTCGTACATTGAGTTTTGCTGTGCGCAAATAATGAGAGTACAATGTACCCAATTCGCAGACAATAATCAAAATCGCGCGTTTTACCATATGATTGCATACATATTTACATATATGTATACATATAGATATACATATATATATATTAAATATTTACATATATTATATATTTTCATATACATGCATGTAAAACATAGTTGATCTACTTTACGCTTATGTATATGTCTGTGGGCATATTACTTTATATATACTGTATTTATATTTACAAGTTTCTCGCCGCATGATTCAGTCCACTTAATTGACTTTGTGAGTGACACTTACGCTCCCCTCTTGGTCGGCTAATGAACCTCGGCAACTGATTTCGGTCAAACAGGGTGTTTATCAATGAAAACAAATTAACTTATAGCGCTCTAGCCTAGACTATAGTTGGAAGTATAATTTTTGTATATTTTAAATAATAATAAATGCGTAAACCTCTATTAACTTTTTCTACAATTCCGCGTACTATAATATTTAGTGAGTGAAAATTCAATTATTTTGACAAAAACCTTAAACTTAAGCATTAATAATTATCAAGCCGCACAGCGAGTCACAAAAATGGCACTCAGCCGTGATTCAGTTGAGCGGTTATTAGGGAGGAATGTGAGTCTCGCTGGTCTACTCTCTGCACATCTCAATTATTTAATACCTATTTGCATATTTATACCCAACGAGTGTGTTATTAAAGGTACTAAAGGTTTAGCTTTTTGATGAAAAAATTATCAGAATAATTAGAATCCTATCTGAGGTGATTATGTATGCATTTTCGATAATTTTTGATTCAATAATCAGTTATGATATTATGAATCATGAGGATGAGTGCATAGTGGAATAAATGAAAATTCTTCTGGAGGATGGAGTTATGTGTAGAAGTTCACGCAAGTGAGGAAAGTTCCCAGAGGGGGCCATACACATGGGAATGATTAGAAACGATTCTTTTACATATGGTTCAAGCAGTTCACGGCTTCCGGGCTTAGATCTTAGTGTCCTCTGGGTAGCCAAATAACATCCGTTTGAATGCGAGTTAAAGTGAGATGGCGAAACATCTCTCCCAAGAGTTGTGCGCTGACCACAATACCACAAATGAAAGGAAGATATAGCCTCGGATGAGAGACCCCCTGTCGATGACGACCAATGAAACTTAGGCAAATCGAAAAAAAGAGTATTTGAAGTTCACTTGTGAAGACATGACCACCTAAGTCCTGAACGAGTTCACCCAACCGAATTTCGTACAGCATTTCTAGATCCGATTCAAAAACTAACTGTAATAAAATTGGATGTGGAGTAATCCTAGAAGCTCGCCGCAGTAATTTTTGCGTGTTCGTTTAACATTCCACCTTACAGGCAAGCATCACTGGGTATAAAAAATCAATTCTACCAGAGCTTAATGTTTTATTTTTATTTTTATTTTTTTTTATAGGATTGCCGTCTCAAAAGCAGACAGCTTGCGGCTGGAAAAATTATGTCACATATGAATTATTTTGGTGCATTAGTATTAGTTAAGTGGCTATAAGTGTACTGTGGGGTTTTGTTGGTGCGTCTATGATTGTGCAGACGAGCAATTGCCAACTAAGATTCAATTTTGTTACAGTTTGTTGATTTTGAAAATGAAAATGGCAATTTCTTTAAGGTCAAATTGTATTTCTAGGCATTTGAGCGTTTAAGTTTTGCTGCTCATGTGACATACATATATGAAGTGATGGAGGTACACATAATTAAATAAAGATTTTGAAAAGTATAACAAATAGGTTTTCAATTATACTTAATAAGTGATTATTTTTAACTTATTTAATCTACACGCATTAGATAAATCAGCGACTCTTTGAATATCTGTCATAAAGACTCATAATGCAACTTTAGCTTTGTAGCCATCATTCTCCCAAAATAACATAAAATTTGAGTTCGTCGTAATTATTAAAATATTTTAGAAATCCAATGAGGAAAATAATGAATATTGAGGACTAGGAAACAAAATACTCTTAAGCAGAATACCATGTGAAGATTGAACCATGTTGTTATTGCTGTAGCAGATAAGTGATCCAGAAAATATTTCTGAAGAAATTTCGAGGAATGGTACCGAATTGACAGTCCTTTTCCCGATAAAAATCCAGATCTGTTGCTATTTAGACCCGACTATGGTGGGAATGAAAGACTGAACTATCGATTTCAATGGTTTAAGTCTCTTTAGTGTTTTTAATTTCGTGGAATACGTTATGTCTTCGTTTCTAAAAAAAGAGTAACCTTGCAAGTACTTTTTTAACTCAGCAAAACAATTTTTAATGTTCCCAGACAGAAATATCTTGCGAGGTTAAACTACAACACCTATGGGTATTTGTATAAAATAAATATGGGGTATGTCGTACAGGTTCTAGCCCATTTCATTAGTACTGTTTCAATATAGAAGACTGTTCTTAATGATTCTGAGTCAGACTGTGTAGTTTTTCGATGTTTCAAGGAGCATTTGAAAAAACTTTATGAAAAGAGTCAATAACCTATTTTGGATTATCGAAAAAGTTACTGAAATTGCGAGAGCCCAAACAAAATATCATACAATTACTATGTCTTAAGAGCTTTTCAAGTAATATTTCGTAACTGTGGTTTTAATAGGACTCATCTTAACGATTCCGAGTTTCAAGAAAAGTGAAATTCTATATGCACGATCACCGTTGCGCTGGGAATGTTTTAATTGCTTCAAGGAGAAAGAAGATTTCTTCTCTTTATAAAGGTGCTATAGACGTATTAAAAATACATTTATTTATTTTAATACAATTAAATAATATTATTTTTATGCTTTAATTGCTCCAAGAAGAAAAAAGATAGAGCGGCTTCTCTGTATAGATGTGTGACGGAGCTTTCCTGGACAAGGTACATCCAATTCTTTTATAAACTTTCAACTGATACAATTTTTTCTTCGACCTAAAGCAATGTAAGATTTCTTTAAGTGGAATATTAACATAAAAACAATAAACTAACTGGAGTACAGTGTAGCTCCCCTTTCCCACACACACACACACGCACACATACATACTTTAAGTTCCAAAAGTGCATAAAAAGCCGAAGACATGCAAATGTCGTTTAAAAGAAAGGGCAAAAGAACAAATGGGTGCCGTGCATCGGACACCTGGGCTCAAAAGTGATTACACACAGACAGGCAGACATACATACTTACAAATAACAATTGTAAAATAATTGATTTGAAAACAAACACGATCGCGCAGCGGACTCAAGGATAATCAAAAGAACGGCCATAAAACGAGTGCAATTTCACACATGTATGTGTTTGTGTGTGTGTTGCTATAAGTATATTTGAAAGTAGAAACCATAACAACCCTCCTTTAAAGTAGTATAATTTATTTAATTAGCAGCAAATACTTGGGACAGACTGCAACAGACTTCAAGTCGATGGCTACAACTTGTCTTGGCAACACACTGTGGGGAATTGTGGTGTTTATTGGTTCAATATGCAAATATGACGAGAATATGCTAATTCAACAATGAGTCAGTGCGAAAGCGAACAAAATCAACAATTGTTAAGAAACAAAAAATAACATTAAATTACGTAAATTATTTGAAGCAAAAAAGTAAAATCACAGAACTAATATATGAGAACGCAAAAAATATTGGATTGTACAAGGTCAGAACCTCACATAGGCGCACAAGTTATCGAGGATGTAATTACGTTTATGTAAGAGCGCATGACTCATAATGAGAACTTAGTTGTTCTAATCACAGTCAAATATACATATATTGTGGATGAAAAAAAAATTAGTAGATTGAACCTCTCTAACTTCCAAAACGACATCGCATCGCTCTTTGAAAAGCTCCAAAAAGGCCCGACGTTTTCGAGCCAAATTTTATTCAGCGATGAGGTCCGTTTCCGGTCCAATGGGTATGTAAACAAGCAAAATAGCCGCATTCGGGACGAAGAGCAGCCTGAAGAGATTCAAGAGCTGCCATTTCATTCAGAAAAAATAACGAATTTTTGTGGTTTGTGGGGTGATGATATCATCGGTCCATATTTTGTCAAAATTGATGCCGGTGAGAACGTAACCGTCAATGGCGATCGTTATCAAGCCATGATAACGGACTATTTGACGCCTGAAATTGAAGCTCGTGATCTCGGCGACATTTGGTTTCAACAAGACGGCGCCACTGCCCACCCATCGCATCAATCAATGGATTTATTGAAAGAACACTTCGATGAGCAGACAATTTTACGTTTTGGGCTGGTCGATTGGGCGTCAAAATATGTGATATCATACCGTTAGACTTTTTTCTGTGGGGATGACTAAAGTCTATGCGGACAAGCTTGCTTTTCATTCACCAGTTACCAGTCGAAATGCTCGAACGAGTCATCGAAAATTGGACTCAACGGTCGGACCATCTGAGACGTGGCCGCGGCTAACATTTGAAAGAGAAAATCTTCATAAAAATAAATGCTAAAGAATGTTCTTTTGAATGATAATAACACTCTCCATTAAATGTGAAGTTTCTGTGTTTTTTTTGCTTTAAAAAAGGGAATTTCGAAATAGATCACAGATTATTGAGTTAAAAAGATCAATTTTATTATGTTTTTTGTCCCACTTGCTCAGAAAGAAACTTTATGGGGCAAAAGCGCCTAAAGTTTGGCTTAAAACTGCATAATCTTTGCTTTCTATTTTTGATTTTCCAAAAAAAAACTTGTCATAATTTTAATATTTTATCTTCTAAAAACTAATTAGCTCAAGCAATAAATTATAAAATAATCAAAAATGATTACTCAAAAATCTCTCAACACCGAGTTTAGCTGTTGTACACAAAAACTTTTAATTGCGTTTTGTCTTCCTTCTATATATGAATATTTTCCGAACTTTCATCTGCTTTATCTAATATGCTTCAAAATTTTATTTTATCTGCACTAATTAATTATTTTATTTTTCATTATTTCAATTTGCTTATCATGAAACTTTTTTGATTGCTTCATTTTCTCACTATACTCATTTGCATGCTATGCATTAGGGTGGGTGAATGTGAACTGCAATCGAATTTAATGGTTAAAATTAGCTTATATAGAGAGAAAAAATATCCCTGCAAGGCAGGATTTTTAGCTTTATTTTAAATGATGTTGGTGAGTAATGGAAATTTTCTATATAAATGGCACATAAAATAATTTTTTTCGTTAAATTATAATTTTCGAATAAATTATATTAATTTAAATTTCCGTAAAATCAATTTCAGGGTAATTTTTCTCATTTAAAAAATTCGTATATAGAACAGGGTAGATAATTTTTAAAAGTACAAAATTATTGTAGGCTAAACCCATTGAGCACGAATTATAAAATAACAGACATTAAGAAAAAAACGAGTAGTCTGAGGTCGGTAAGAGGCAGTGGAGCGGCGTGGTTGAATATTTAAGGGTTAAAAACTCGATTGCCGACCAAACAAAGGTTCTGCAGAAAGAGTTGTATGACAAAGTTGTAGGAAATAAAAGATCTACAAGTTTTGAATGAACACCTTTTTCTCACAACCTCAAAATTTATATGAAAAATTCAAATGATCAAGTTTTTGGGTTTTTTTTTATTTTTATTGCGTTTAAAAACAATTTTTTCTTGGCCGAAATTTGGAGTAAAGTTACATTTTTATGTCCCAAATACAATAAAAAATCAAAAAAAAAAATTAATCTTCAATCGAAAATTATGATGACAATTTTTTTTGTATTTTTAATGGAATAAAGCCATTCATTCAGATCTGAATGTACCTTTTGTTAAAGATGAAATTAAAAGATTTAGTTCAGCATATTTGCACAGGATAAGTTATCATGACAATCCTTTGGCAGTCATGTTATTAGATGATAGTAATGAAACTATTAGACTTAAAAGACAACATGTTCTAGATCTCCCATTTAGGAATTAAGTAAATGTTTAATTATATATGTTACTACGAAATTAAATGTCTAATTAAAATTTTTTTATATAAACATTTGTATTTAGAACATATTGTTATATTGTATATTATTTTTGATCTCATGGGAGACCAAAAATATAAGTCAAATTATGGTTTTGTTATCAAATTTGCTTATTATTTACTGAAATAGATTGCAAATAAAATGTATTTAACAAAAAATTTTTAATGGAAAAAGGGATAATTTTCATTAAAAAATTCTCACGTCAAGTTTTTCATATTTTCAGTCAAAATTTCTTACATCAAAATTTTCATGTTTTCTATCGAAAAAATGTAATTTTTAATCAAAATTTCTCACGTCCGAGTTTTCAAATTTCAATCAAAATTTCTAATTCATATTCATATTTTTTATCAAAAAAAAACTCAAATCTTTTATCAAAGTTTTTTTCATATTTTTCATCGAACTCTAATTTTAAATCAAAAATTTTTCTATAAAGATTTTTCATATTTTTTATCCAAAAAACAAATTCAAATTTTTAATAAAAAATTAGCACATCAAAATTTTTCACATTTTTTTTAAGTAAGCTTGTTTTGGCTTACCCTAATATGCATGAATGTATGTATACATATATAAATAGGTTGTTATTAAGTTTCGGCTCATTTAATTAGATTTCATTACTATGTCCAAGCATTTCAGATCATTTGTATTAAAGTTTATTTATTTAGTCATTGTTTCACATCATAAGCGGCCTGTTGCACCGAAAGCCCATAAATTCAGCTAATTTATTATAATGTCAACGGCAATGACAGACAGTGGCAAGCAGAGGCGGACAGACATGTGAGCGTGTTGCCTTGTGGTCAAGAAATTAATATTAAGTGAGCCACTGCGCCGAGCTGACAACAGCAGCGGCTGGCGACGCAGCAACGGCGACAGCATCCAACGCACATGCGCACACACACATACACATCATGTAAACGATGATATTGTTACAAACAAATTTAAGTAAAATAAAATGCAACCAAATATCGGCCCTCAGCTGTGCATTTCATTTGTTTATCTGCTGCTTTTGTTGCTCTTGTTGTTACTTTGTGATATCTCGCCCATATTTAATGTGCGATATGCCACCATCGACTCAATTAAGCCACCGTGCATATTAATAAATGCGATAAATAAATTTATTGCTTACACACTACATCATGTTAACACCACGACACGACAGCGCGCGGCAGAGCCGAGTGAAGAGATCTCGGAAAGGAAATGCACAAACACACCACATATGAGGCGAACAAGTAGCTGCCGTTGTGGTTGTTGTAGTTGTCAATGTAACAAACCGAAATTGTGTATATCATTAATACTCGTATTGCCATTGGAGTTGATCCAAATGATAGCAGAGTCGAACGCCAACGAAGCTGCGCGCGCCAGCGCCACCGCCACCGCTGCTGTCAAGGCTTTGACTTTCGGGGGCAGCGCCAACTTTAATTCAATTTGTAGCGCGCTAAAGCGAAATTGCTACAAAATTATAATATGTAAACATTAGCGTATCGCGTGTAGAAGTGGGAGGTGCTCTATTGATATGGCGCTAGCAAGAAAAAATGCCGAACGTGGGTTGTGCGCGCGCCGTTGGCGGTCGTCGTTCGGCGGCTGGCGCCAAGCGCATGCAGCAAGTCTATAAGGGGGTCTCCCACAAATGCTAGCGTATTTTTTCAGGTTTTTTTTGGCTAAAATAGCTGTCTAATTTGTATTTATTTCTTGGTATAATTTTTCGAAAATTAATTTCCGTTTCATTTCATTTCGAATTGTGCTCAGTTATGGTAAATAAATTAGTCGAACGGCAAATAAAATTAATAGTTTGTCCAAACAAAGTTCAAATTAGCAATTAATAAACGATGGAAACACACAGTCAAGTATATACATATGTATGTGGCAGCAGCGTTGTCATAAATTAAAATCAAATCAACGACCAAAACGAAATGAAGCATTCAAATCGAAAGTCCAAATAAACTCTTTTGGTAATTTTATGGTCGCGCTTGTGGCAAGAGATCTTGCTACTGCCAAACGTACGTATGTACATACATACATGCATATGTATGTGTGTTTGCATGTGTGAGTATATTAATATATAATTTATGTATTTTATATGCGCTTGTTTGTTGTTGCATTTGGCACACGCCGGATGCACACGCGAAATAAATTCGATAATAAATGATATCGCGGAAGAGTTGGCCACTAACACAATCACAAACACACTGCTCGATAAATATATTTTTGTATGTTTGTATATGGCTACGTTTGTTTGTGCGCGAAAATGAACTTGATTTTGAACAGTTTTGCTTATCGTCATTGCAAAATTTGGCACAACAAAGATTACGAGTGCGTTTTATCGAAAACAAATAAAGGCTGCTAGCTGGCCGCTGGCCTAGGTATGGACTCAGTGACAAAACAATTCACTTTTGGCCTTTGCACAAAATTTACCACTAAAAATACTAGTAGTGAAACCAAGCTCATTAGTTCTGTTTAAAGAGAATAAGATTAATCCACAGAAGAGAATTTTCTGAATTTAAATTTTTTGAAACTAAAACTGTGAATTTTGCAGCACGCACAACTAACCACTTCTGTTAATGATACAGAGTATCTCAGCTTACAAAGATTTAAGGGATTATATTTACATGTGAATTTGAAAAAATGAATTTGGCTGTCGAATACACAGTTATCTGAGAAATTTTTTCGGAGATATGAGCATATTTGTAAGAATTCTCTCACTTATTGTAATCGGCAGCTAAAGCCTAAAACTTAGGTTAGTTAAGTGTTAGGTTAGATGGCTGATCGAGAGAGAGATCTCAAGTGGACTGTTATATGTAGTCCTGGGTGAAGTTGTAGAAATGAAGAGCTCCTGTGTTCGAACTTATAAAGACTAAAACTTACTTTCTCTCAAAACGCTTGGTACAAAGTTGGTGTGGAAAATTTCTCCGAAACGGTAGAACCGATCGACTTAAAACTCTTAAAAGTCAGGTAATGATTGAAGAAAAAATATTTTTGATTACAATTTCGTTTTTTAGGCTATCTCTATAAAATAAAATTTCTCTTCAAAAACAAAAATTAAAAAAATCATAAAAACAAAAACGCATTTTCTCGCACCAGCAAATTGGTATAACCTCACAAGGGGTGAATATGGAGAGACGACATCGCCAAATATTGTCATTTCACAGGAAACAAATTCGCCGAACTTCGTGATTAACTGAACTCTCTTTAGTACACAAAATATGTTTTTTTATAGTCGAAAAAATTTAAAAGTTTTCTACGTTTAGCACCTGCTTTCAGTTACATAATACAGATACTTATGTATAGATTTCCGATTGTAAATGTTAAGTGACTGCTTTAAAAATTCAAAAATAATATCACACAATAAAATAAATTTTGTTAACATTAAAGTATACATTTCTGTACTCACCACTGTGATGCACCGAGGGTGAATGAAAGCTACTTTTCTCACTGGCTGGCGGTGTTGTATAATCGGATGTTAATCTGTGACTGTTGCTATTGTTGTTGTTATTGTTATTATTATTGCTGTTACTACTTAAATAATTGCCGACTTGATGATCCGAGCCGCAATGCGACGCTGTCGTGGACGCCTCAAAGGCGTTCTGCTGTTGTTGTTGTTGCTGTTGTACATTAACAACATCATCATTGCCGAATTTTTCACAATCTAAATTTTAAAAAAAAAATTTTAATTTAAATAGTTTTAAATAAAGTAAGTATTTCAAAATGATTTTATAAATTTCATCATAATTAAGAATGGGAGAAACTTTATTACGAAAATTCACGTTCTGTAAAAAATGTGTTTCGTGCGCTTCACTCCACTTTAGATCAACATACTGAGCGTACTACTCGCAACACCATCGCCTATGTTGAGACCCAGTATTCATTTTTGAATAATATTCTATCGCATAGACCACGTCTAGCACGCAGCGAAAAAATTATAGCAACCGTAGCTGAGAGTGTACGCGAAGACCAAGGAGAGTCGATTCGGCGTCGTTCGCAGCAACTCGGATTGACGTATGAAACGACTTGGCGCTTTTTACGTACAAAATATAGCTTCAGCAAGAACTGAAGCTCCTCGGCCTTCCCAAGCGACATCGCTTCACTCAATGGACTCTTGAAAAGTTCCAGAGAGATCCGACGTTTTCGAGCCAAATTTCGTTCCGCGACTAGGCCCAATTCTGGCTCAATGAGCCAAGCAAAATTGCCGCAATTGGGACGAAGAGCAACCTGAAGAGATTCAAGAGCTGATATTTCATCCAGAAAAGACAAGGATTTGGTGAGGTTTGTGGGCCGGTGAAATTCATTTCCGTCCATATTTCTTCAAAAATGATGCCGGTGAGAATGTAACCGTCAATGGCGATCGTTATCGCGCCTTGATAACCGACTCTTTGATGCCAAAAATTAAAGCTGGTGATCTTGGCGACATTTGGTTTCAACAAGATGGCGCCACTTCTCACACATCGCATCTATCAATGGATTTATTGAGAGAACAATTCGATGAGCAGATAATTTCACGTTTAGGGACGGTTGATTGGCCACCAAAATCGTGTGATTTCACACCGTTAGAATCTTTCCTGTGGAGATATACATATAAAATCTAAAGTCTATGCGGACAATCCCGCTTCGATTCATGCCTTGAAGCAAAACATCACGCGTGTCATCCGCCAGTTACCAGCCGAAATGCTCGAACGAGTCATCGAAAATTGGACTCAACGGCTGGACTACCCGATACGTATCCGCGCTAACACTTGAAAGAGATAATCTTCAAAATATAAATGCCAAAGAATGTTCTTTTGATGATAGTAAACATTTCCCATAAAATTTGAAGTTTCTGTATTTTTTCTTTAAAAAAGTAGGAGACCTCGAAATGGATCACACTTTATTAATGATCAGCGAGACTTGTCCGCAGTTTTTGAAATGTTGCTCTGAAATTTTGCATACGTCCTTTTCTCACCATGGCCCTTGGATTTGTCGGAACCGTCGATATCGGACAACTATAGCACGATTGTCATAAAAATTGAACGATCGGAATCAAGTGCTTGTAAGGAATCTTTTCTATTTGTGAAGGGTATTAAAGCTTCGATACAATCAAACGTTTTTTTTCTTGTTCTGTATTATTTTCGATTTAAATGGAGAAAATATTGACTCACTATCTTATCTAAGCTAATCTATGGCACACGCGGCACTAATAAGTTGGTAAAAAATGCTAAAATTGCATTAATTATTTAATAACTAGATCACTAGGGTTATGTCGGAATAAACCAAAAGGCGGAGTATTAACACATACATATGCAGTTTGATGGAATTTTAATAAATCGGGAAAAATGTGTTCGCTTCTTTATTAAAGCTAGCGGGTGCCATAGTATGACAATATAAATTTTAAGCTTAAAATTTTAGTTAAATACCCTTTCAAAAACCCCTCCTTTAAAAAATACTAAATCAAATAAACCTTTACTCTGGTACATACAACAATTTTAAGTTGATTTCTTGAGTGCCGTCAATAATTTTAGCAAAGCTATGCGTAAATCCCTTTCACTACTTTCCATTGAAGCAATAACGCACTCAAATTCAATGAATGAATGCGTAATTTTTCGTAAACACCATTCAGAGATAAGCAAATTTTCGTATGATTACGATTATTGTCTACTTCCTTTCAACCATTAACCTTATCAGTGCACCACACAGCACGGCGAAAAGTTAAGCAACGAGCAGAGCACAGTGGCAACACCCAACTACACACACACGCGCATAAATGCACACATGTGTGTAGTGGTGACCAACAAAAGGTGTGACACGCGTCCAAGTAGCACGGCAGCTTTTTGTGCACGCCCTCGGGCGAAAGGAATCGGTCAGGTCAGGTGGTAGTAGGAGGCAGATGCCATGGCACAAGCCAACTTAACCCGTTCACAATCGAATTTGCGTCAATAATACAAAGTGATGCCGCGTGGAAGTGGAAAATCAATGAAAAATCAGCGACCACTCAGAAGAAAAAGACGACGGCTGTTGGGGCGGTGTGTGCCGAAGCTGGTCCGGTTGCATTTTAGCCGTGTCTGCACACACCCGCCGACGGCTGGGCGGACACAGGCGGCCAGCGCGGTGATTTTGTTACCTCGAAGACATCCGCTTTTAGAGCGATATTTTGCCTCGCGATTGGGAATGTGAGTGTATGTGTAATATTTTTAGCGTGTCCGCAGGTTTCTTTCCCCCCGCACTCCCTCAAATACTAATAATTTTTCTCTTTTTACAGTTAGCTGGTTGGAAAAATGAGTTAGGACAATTGGAGTGCTCAGAGAATATTGCAGGTAGTGCAGAGGTACTCATACATAAACTACTGCTACATACTACGAGTACTACTGAGTGCAGGCGTTCCCTGTAGGAAAGCTGAGTGTTTAAGGTTATTAAATACGCTTAATTTTTGTTTAACAAAATTTCATATTTTTGAATTATTTAAAAATTATTATAAAAAAGGGATACATTTATAATTTGAATTATAAATGCTATGTTTAGAGTATTTCCTAAGAACAATGTATATATTTTTTGTATAATTCAGCAAAGTGAGTTAGTAAGTGCCTCAACGCAATTGGTAGCAAATATAGAAACGTTTTTCGAAATAAATTGTTTTTTTCAATAACTAAGGCTGTCTGGCGTTTCGCCAAGTCTTGGAGAGTGATGAAGCGAGCTAACAACTAGTATAAATCAAATCTAACGATTCGAACACGCCTTATCTGTTTGTTTCTTCCAAAATTAAAAAAAAGTTATACTTCCCAAGCGAGTTATATTTTTATTCAAAATGTCTCATCGTTTTATTATACGAAGCTTAAAAAATGATATTTGTCATATCACGAGAAATCCAGAAAATACTGCTATATTTAAATCTTTATTAGCTACTCACTCTTGAGAACACCAGAGCTTGGTGAAAGCATTCCTTTCATCGATAATATTTAATTCAAATTTATATTTCATATTGGTATTTATTTCATGACCTTACGAAATCGGAGTTTTTCTAACTGTCGCCAGAACCCTGTTGGCAATCTGGTCATACTAGTCTTCTTTAAGGGGTTACATGGGTTTGCAGGTTTCAAAAAATCGATTTTTTTTTATGGTCTTTGTAAATTCTACATCTCCAGAATATTGTCCTAAATTTTCAAGTTGATCCGAATAATAGTTTCGGAGATACAGGCTTGAGGACTTGTGCGCTCGAGGCTAGCTAGGCTAAAAGCACCGTCTTTAAACGCGTTTTGCTCGAAACTGTGTTTTTGAAGTCATTTAGCAAGATTTCTAGAGAACTACTCAACCGATCTTCATGAAATCTTACACAGATCTTTGAGATACAATTCTTAATGATATTTTATCGATAACAACTATTTGAAATTTCAAAAATTTTCACTGAAATTTTATTTTTTTTTTTTTTTGTAAAAATATACGTCAGAAATCCAATTTTCAGTTTTTTTCTCCGTAAAAATTCTTAGTTAAGGTTTTAACTAAAACACATATTATTTTTTCACTTTAGATGATCCTGTAAGAAGTTATTCTGCCAACGCGGGCGCATCTTTTTTCCGAGAAGTCACCGCTAATAGCATTACAATGGCCTAGTTAAAATTTTTTTTTCCAAAAATGTTGTAACAATAAAATATTTCAGTTTTTATGTGAGACAATTTTTTTGAAAAAATGCTGTTTTTTACCCGAGGAAACCAGTCTGGCAAAAATCTGTTCTCTTTAAGGCGCAATCTTTACAAAAAGTCCCTTTTTTTCTGAATTCTCTTATGTTTGCGCTATTGCTAGAAGTTCAAGTGACATACACGATAAAAAAGAGAACTGAAAAATTATCAACAAACAATGCTTTAGAATTATTTTGAGTTGCCTATCAGAACCTTGAGTCAATATAACAGTTACATAACAGTTCAGTTTTCACTAGCATGCTGTAAGCATTGAAACAAATATTTTATTAACTTTTGCGCTAACGAATTGCCTTAAACGTGACTTCAGTTAAGCACTCGAGAAAATCTCAAATTTTCCTACAGTGTTGTAATAGTAACAGCGTTATGTGAGAGTTATATATGCATAGCCTTGTGTAAACATGTTGTGCAACAGGTTAGCTGGCAAAACAGCAGCTGCAAATTCTAACCCTTCCAACTAGCAATTCTTCTACTCACGCTTCTACCTATTCGCTGGCCTTTAGTTGTATTAACGGAAGTTTAAATTAAATTTTCCTTTACATTTCCTAGCGAAAAAGCGTTTTTACAACTATATACATGTATGTTATATGTTGTTGTTGTTGTAGTGAAAATTTAACTCGATTTATAATATAATATGTTGTTATGCGAAAGGAAAAATTGTTTTATTTAAAATATGTCACACACAACTAAAAGTGAATTGCTTACACGAGACCAAAGGCTAGCGGTGCCTAGCAACTACTCACTTGCTGCACAAATTCAATTTCTGTATTAATTACATTTTCAAAGCATGGCCTTGAATGGAGACATCTTTAAGTGCACATGAAACAGAAAAAAAAATCAAATAAAATTAAAATATCACTGGCGCCAACTGAGCATTAATATGCACCGAGCAGCGACGTGTTACAAGCTATGCGAACATGACCCGAGCGACCTGCGTGTAAGTGAGCATTTTTTTCACACTAATTCCTAGCGTATAATAGCGCATGCGCGTACGCAGACACATTAACGTGCATTTACACGATGTAAAAGTGATTTTTGATTTTTCAAAAAAAAAAATATAAATTTTCCCTGCCTGCATTTTTTTGTTTTCATTCATTTTTATATTGTTTTTATAATTTAAATTAATTTTTTTAATTTTTTTTTATATTTTTATATTTTTTTAAATTTTTTTTTTCATTTTTTTGATACTTTTTCTTATTTTCTGTCTATATCTTCTTTTATTTTGAATTTTTGTTATTTTTTATATGTACACATATATTTTTGAAATTATTTTCTACTCACCCTTCTGCAGTATGTCTAAGTGTTCCCACAAAATATCACCCGTAAATGGTGGCGTTATTGCTAGAAACTTATCTTTGCCTAATTCAATCATATCACGTCCTTTCATTTTAATGAAAGGCTCCAAATTCATTGAGACCAGTGAGAATTCTTTGCTTGCCCAGTTTAGCCAATAGATGACATGCTCCTCCTTCCATTCGCGGGGATCTGAAAGAGCGCCAACACAAAAACAACAAAACACACAAAATATTAAGGAAGAACAAGCAAAACGGAAATCAATTAATATTAATATGCATGTAATGATTACAATTCACATCAAATACAAGTTTTTTCTCATGCAAAGGAAAATTAAAATTGTTAAGAAAAAAAACTTAGTTATACATAAGAAAAATAATAATAAATTTAAAGCGCGCTTATTTGTATGCATTCGATATGCGCGTTGCACAGTGTTGACAATATAATTTTTATTTCACTTGTAATTTCCCTTAATTAATATTATTGAGGAAAGCAATCAAATGCGTGTAAATTTGTCGGGCATATTAACAAGCCGCATACGCACACACTCGCACATACATATGTAAGCGAGTGAGTTGTAATAATTTATTTGTGTAATTATGTGTGTGTATAGCTGTTTGACATGCTAATACACGATTAATAATTGACATGGATTTCATGGATTTTTAAATATTGTTTGTGGGAGTGAATTCAAAAGTGCGAGAAAATTCGTTTGGTGTGTATTTTTAATGAATTTATAGCTTAATAAAAATTAGAAATAAACGAGAGCGTGAGAATCCAACGGCAATTTGTTATTACAAATTAAATAGTTTAGTATTTTGTAGATTTTAGGTTAAAATAAAGGCGTTTAAATGCCTTCGAGGGGCAGAGCGTTTTGATGAGAAGATTTTTTCATGTGAACAATATCCTCAGAAATTAAACATTTCCCATTGAGAAGCATTTCTAATTAGACATATTTGTTTGTATAATTTTTATCAGGCGAAAGTTGAACTCAAAATTAACGGCAAGAGAGTTATGCACTTGAATTATTTGGTTAAAGCCTTCTTGAACAAAGTTAGGTGCAGGCACGCAAAGAACGCTTTAAAAAAATAATTGAATTACCAATTAATCCAAAAATATTAGTTAAAAATAAGTTTTGAATTTCTTATTCCGAATACCAGATTGCAAAATAAAAATATTGAATCTTAAAGACCGGTAAAAATTAAAAATAGGTTTAATCACAAAAACTAATTAAGTAAATAATTTTTAATTACTTTAATTAATTTTAAAAAAAGTTAAAAATTATTTCAATTTAATTAAATTAATTAAAAATTATTTACTTAATTAGTTTTTGTGATTAAACCTCTTTCTAAATTTAATTTTATTTTTAAATAAATAATTTTAACTTTTAATTAATTAATTAAAATTTATTTAATGAATTTAAAATTTTTAATTAATTTAATTAATTAATTGACCCTTAAATAAAATTAAAAATTATTTAAGATAATTTAATTATTTTTTTACTTATTTAGTGCTTAGTTTTAACTTTTAATTAATTAATTAAATTAATTTATATATAAATTAAAAATTAATAAAAAAAAAATATTTATTTATTTAAATTTAAAATTAATTTAATTAAATTAATTACATTTTTTACATATTTAGTACTTATTTTTAACTTTTAATTATTAATTAAAGTAATTTTATAAATTAAAAATAAATAAAATTAATAAGAAATTAAAAAAATTAATTAAATTAATTTAAATGCTAATTAATGAAAATTATTAAAAATTAATTAGTGCAAGCAAAACTGTGACAATTATAGAAAAATATACATATATATATGTTCATATATGAATGATTCAAAAAATCAAATTATTATTCTCCTTCAATCATTAAGATGACGACAAAAAAAATTTAACTTTCGCAAAACTCTTGTACTCTTGTTTGCAGTATTTTAATTATTTGAAAGCATAGGTAGAAATTCAATAATTTTTTAATTAATTTTAATTAATATTTTTATAAAAAATTATGTATTTAAAAAAATTTTACTCACCTTTGGTTATATTACAGTTCTGCACCTCTTTTTCCCATGAAGCGAAAGAGGCCTTTAACACTTCGGCTACCTTTCGATTAGTGCCGGGTGTGAGTGGTGGAATTTGTGATGGCACATCTGAAATGAGATAAAGAAAAATATTGTAAGTAAAATCTACTGCGATTTAAAAAAACACAAACAGGAATTAAAACATAAAATAGACCAAAAATTCATTATACCAAAAAGTGCCAACGAGAATTTTTGAAGTGTTAATGCAAAGTATAACAATTGGGAGCACTTATTTACAGGGTGCTATTTCAATAAAATCATTTGAAAAAAAAAAATACGCAAATAAAACTAGTATTCTACTCTGATTTGTGATCTTCCAAAAATTAGATATATAATATTTATATTCTTTAAAAGAGCAATAGGCTGTTTGCTATACATACATTGTTACAAAAAAGCACTCGGAAATTGTTATCGAATTCCCCAGGCAAATGATATTTCAAAAAACAAAATTATTTTGCTAAGTTTGTAAGACTGTCTTCAGTTACTTTGCCAATTATGAGCGTAATCTGTCAACCAGTTTGTTTGTAGCAGCTGCTTAAGTAAGTACACCTCAGTAGTAAGTTGTAAAATGTCGAACAAAGAATTTTGTCTCAAATTTTGTATTTCTAACCAAATTTCGTGTGCAGAATCGCTGCGAATGTTAGAAAAGGCTTGCGGTGATTCAGTTTTAACAAAAACACAAACCAAGAGTGGTACAAAGATGGTCAAGAGATCGTTGAACATGCCTCGTTTGGACGATCTTCGACCTCCTCAACTGATGAAAATAGTAAAAAAAAAGGAAGGATATGGCGCTTTCAAATTGTCAGGCAAGTGTTAGAGAGATGGCAAGAGAGCTCGACATCTCTAGCGAATTCGTTCGAATGATTATCGTAATTTGCTCGACTCACGCCGATAATGCAGAATTTTTTTCAAAAAGAGTAGCGTAAACAGGTCTCTTTGGACATGCTTGATCGTGCGAATTCAGATCCCAAATTCATGGATAGCATTGTAACTGCCAATGAGACATTGTTTTATGAGTTGGAGATGCAACAAAAGTCAACAATTATCAGAATGGAGGGGAAAAACGAGCCGAAAGCAAAAAAAAAAACACGTCAAAGCCGCACCAAAATCAAGAAGATGCTGCTTGTTTTTTTTTCGAAATTCGTGGTTTGGTGCTTCATGAATTTGTTTCGGAGGGACGATCATTAAGCAATTCTATTGGTCATTTTGAGACGCTTGTGTGAGAACATCTGTCGAAAATGGCCAGAATGATGAAAGAAAAAGTCATGGATTTCACGCGATCGCATCGAGCCACGATCGTGACCGAATTTAAAGCCAAAGACTCAATCAATAGCGTCGATTAACCAACATATTCACCAGATTTGGCTCTGTGTGACTTTTTCTTGCTCCCCAAACTGAAATTGCCGCTCCGTGGAACCCGTTTTCAGTCGATCGAAGAGATAAAACAAGATTCGCTGAAAAAGCTGAAGGCTATTCCAAAAAGTGTTTATGAAAAGTGTATCGAGGACTGGAAAAATTGTTATCATAAGTACACATCTGGTGGGGATTACTTTGCAGGCAAAAAAATAAATATTCATGAATAATTAAATATTTTGCGTTTTTATAATTTCTGGGTACTTTTTCGGATAGTTTTGTGGTAAATTTTTCGACAACTTTTTCGAGTACTTTTTTACTATATTTGTATGTAACTACGTAGATAGACATCTTACAGAAATGTAATTTACTTTAAAAAGGAATGAAAGCCTTGATTTTACTAAAATTTAACGCGTTTTTCATATATGTATAAGGGAAAAATTAATATTTTTCCACGAGTGCCAATACATTTTTATAAAACTGTTTTTTATATATACATTTTAATTGGTTTTCTTTATTAATTAATTTTTATTTATTTTTTTGTTTTTTTTGCCAAAAATTTTTTGGTTGCATCGACTAGGTCAAGGTGATCACAGAGTTAACCATCTCATATCCTGAATAAGGTGTTGGATTTTGTCGGAGACCCTATAAAAGACCTTATTTTATTATTATTCAGGGTATAATATTGTTAACTCCGTTACAAGTGCGCTCAAAGGAACTTTGTAACCCGAACCCTAATTCGACGCCTTAACACGCCAACTACGCAACCAAATCAACGCATTAAACAATTACGCTAATCACCAGTAAGGCGTATTAATTGTTGAATATAAAGTGTTTATTGAAATAATTAGTGTGTTGCACCTTTGTATATATTTATTTAGTGTAAAAAACTAGAATGCCGCTGGCATATGGCTAATCGCCCTAATCGCCGCTAATTAGATCAATAAACTTCATATGCTTAGGTATTAGAGGCGTATACACATTACACCGTTATTTATGGTTAGTAAATTCACCTTTTAACTTCGCACCAACGGTGTGCAATTGTTGTAATTTATGCGCGCGCAAATGGAATTTACTCGAGTATCCACCGGTGTAATTGTTGTTGAGCAACAATTGATGATGATTATAGCCGGCACGTAGCGGCGCACGCAAACGCCGATCCGCCAAATCGATCCACTCATTTGTCATACTAGTGCGACGAGTGAATTCCAAGAAAAACAGTTGTATACAAAACTATTAACTGTATATTTTACAGAAACCAATCAAGGTTTAATAGCACTTAATGACGCACACTTAACACCTTCGAGCGCGTGTAATTTTTTACTATTATTATTTTATATTTTTTTATTGCTTTTGTTGTTAACTATTTTTGTTATCACTTTATCACTATATGTTTGCTTCTATTTACATTTGTTTACATACATATGTATGTATGTATGTGTTTGTTTGTATTTTAGAGTTCAGCTGAACTGCTTTGTTCCGGTGGAGTGATAGCTCGCCGATAACATCGCTCCGATTTTCACTCAAATCACCAATTAATGATGGCAACGCTAAAAATACAAACGGTGATTTACTCGCACATTCTTGTTTTTTTTTAACAAAGTGCCGTTATACGTCACATGACGGCGGCGGCATTATCAGCAAACGTTTCAATTAGCCAACGGTGCCCCCCACAAAGCCATCAGCAGCTGTACAAATATTATTAATTACAAAACTTAGAAAGTACAGCAGTGTGTGCAAACACTGGCAGGCAGGCAGGCAGACAGGCAGTCAGCTGATGTGGCGATGCCAAAAGTCAAATGAATTGTCTGTGATAATTCAATAAGGCGTATTAGCGTAGAAAAGGCGGGCGAGTGGCAATAAATTGCCTTGTAAGCGATGCAATTAAATTTCTTACAACAACAAGTAGAAACACTTTCATACAACAACAACAAACGCTTAGAAAAAACAACAAACACTAGAGAAAACAGCAACAATAATAACTGCGATAACAACAACAAAAACAAAAACAGTAGCAACAACAACAATAATAGCAGCAGCAGCAGTGTTACAATTGCAACAATATTGCCGTTTAAAATCAAATCAACAATTTTGACCTGCAATGTCAATGAATGTCATGACCCTTTCAACGCCACGCAACGCAGACTTCCAGCTTTATGACGCTGGGTGCAATCATACTACACATACATACATACATACATAGCCATTTACAAGTCAACAAGCATAATTGTGGGCGCTATCGCTGTGCTATTTCAATTGTCGGCGGCTTTCTTTTCTATTCCCTTTCGCCTTTTCATTTCGCCCTGCTTTGATACGCTCACTTGCCCTTTCTCATCTTACAGCACAAAGTGGCGGTGTTTGGACAAAGAAAAAAGTTTTGTTTACCCGCCAAGTAATTTTAATCTCGTCGAGATACGCGTTCACGCATTACTAATCGGTGGGTTGGTGGAAATTTACGCTTCCAAGTGATGAATTGGCCAGCGTGAAAGGGTGGGTTGGTTGAGTTGCGGTTTAATGTAGGTGCTTGGGAGCGAATGTATTTCGGTAGAGTGGTGAAGCGTTAATCACAAAGGAATTGAGAAAATATAAAAAGTATTTTTCATAATTGCAAAAGTCAGGTGATGAGACCTTATTTAAAACAAAAATCGAGCTGCTTCTAAGGTTAGGTCAATCAAGAGCTCTTAAAATATCATAACCTTGAAAATGTACCGTTGGAATAAGGAAAGAGGTATCTCAAATTTCTCATTTCGACTGTATGTCTGCGTTTCCACAGCGGGTAGAAGGTAAATTTTACCCGCATTGTCTTGATGAAAATAGTGCTATAATACTCAGCTTGAACTGATATTATAGACTTTAAATGAGATTCCTTCTAATGAAAAGACATTTGAATTTCAAGCGAAAAATGCTGTTAAGTCTAACCGGAGACTTAAATCTGGTACTACGGGGGGCAGTTAGCCCTTGAAGTTCGCTCAAATCTGCTCATTGGGTTTGGCCCTTTGGGTACATAGATTCGTGGTGGCTGTGGTTTGAACCTAAAGGCTGGTAGAATTGAGAATTCTGTTTAGTGTGAAGTCGCACTGCAGCCGGGAGCCGGACCCACAGCAGAGTAGAGGTTTTAATTGGGTCTCGAACACGACCAAGGTAAAAAAGGTGTCCCTTCTATAAATTTACTTTATCAAAATGCATACCTTATATAGAGATATTGATTTAACAGTGACAACCTTAACAAGCCTAAGAGCTCTAGAGTGCTTCCAAGCATCAACTTCAGCATGCTCGACTGTTTTGTGTAAAAACTCACGAAAACCTTTAGAGTTCTCTAACTGTCACTATAAACTCTCTCCTCTGCTTAGCTGTTATTTCACTTACTGCTAACATACTTCAGCCTGGTTTCGAGCCTTAGCAAGGACTCCTACCATAACAAAATAATTTAAAAGAAAGGTTCCAACCAAATTTCCACTTTACAGTCTCAAATTAACCCTTCCACCTAAATATCATAGCTACGCCTATAATGGTGCCGACTCCTTATTGTTGAAAACCTTAGGTTTTATTTACACTTGTAAAAAAACTATTTTGAGACATTATGAAGAGGTGGAAAAGGTCAGTGAGCTCAGCAGGCTCAAAAGAGTGTTCATGTATTTTTAATGTCAGTAGGAGTAAATTACGGCTGTGAGAGAAATAGTAATCAATTATATGCCCAAAAGTGTTAAATATCAAATTTCTTCAACCAAAAAAAAACCATCACAACTTATTTGATCTTAAACCATAAGTGAAGAGAGTGAGACCTATTTTTGTGAGCATATTAGCAACCTAGTCAAATACGTTCATTAGCTTTCTATCAAATGCAACCATGGTGGTACGAGAAAAAATTTTACTCGAGCTGTAGCATTCTATTCTCAAAGAACGTTAATTTAAGCTGAACACGTATTTCACGTGTATAAAAAACATACCTAAAACAGATGTACGAAGACTTCGACTGAACAAGAAATATATTTCATCATTGAGCATCCGATTAAATAATATCAAAAATAGTTGTTTCGAAAAGCTAAATTGACAATATAGTATTTCTTTTGAACTGAATGATGATGTATACCAAGAACACTTCTGAAATAATCTTGATAATAGATCTTGTCTTATAAACAGAGGTAAAGAAGTATCAAGAACACTTATAAAAAAATCGTAAAGATCTTGCCTTATAGCCAGAGGTAAACCGGTGTCAACGCAGCAGCTTGGAGTACTCCATTTGTGAAAAGTTCTAAGCAATGCCTATAATGGTGGCGATGGTATCTTACGATTATCTTTCTTCTCACTTCATTTGAATTTTACAAATTTGGAAAATAAAAGCCACCGTATACCTCATTATAGATCAGTGTGAACGGGTAATAAAATCACAAATCGATCATGAATCTTGTCTGCCAGCATATTATCAAGAAATTCCCGCATCACTTTATACATGAAGCAAGCACCGAGTTTGTCACTCTCTCTCTCTTAAAACCGACTACCCATACATCGTAGTAAGTCGTACAAAGTAAACGTGATATCCTACACGAAGTGTACGGGAATTGCCGAAATAACTACGCACAAACTAATTGACTCAGATGGACTTCCGCGGTTACCAACTTTAAAACCCAGCGCATTTTATTTCCAGCAAGCAACCAACCGCAAGCGGGAATATTTCAACGATCATCTGCAGTTAAAAATACGCGATAGCAACCCTACGTATGCTGGATAAAAATAAAGTACAACAACAAAACATAGTTATAGTTGCTAAGAATTAGCGGATGTTTTAAAAATCCATGGTGATAAGAATTCTTTGCGGTTTTAGCGCGTAGAGTACCCGCAGAGGGGACCCCCAAAGCCGGGCCAAGCCTAAATGCGCGTAATGAGAAAATGCGCTGGGTTCAGCTTCCCTTATTCAATTAATTTTCCTACTAAAATTCTGCTAAATTTTTGGAAAAATAAACAGAAATAAGAAATTCGGGGGTTTTCAAAAGGCGTTGTGGGGAATTTTACATGATGTTGCCATCATGCGCTTCTAATAAGCGCTATATAATGTATGTATTTACAATAGTTGGGAATTTTTTATTTTTCTCTCTTCTGAATGACTCCATATTTCTAAGGTGGCTGCAAAAATCTTATTTTCTTCACACTAGTGTGCAATATTATAGTATTCGAAGTTTATTATTACTTTTTTGGAAATTATATTTGTTCTGAAATAAATTGAAGTTCAAGAAAACTGGTAAAAATTTAATTTTTTCACAGTGATGTGCAGTACAATATTTTCGAAGCATATTATTTTCCGTATTTTTATGGAAATCTCCTCTTCTGATGAGCTCTATAGTTTTAAGGTGCTTCTATAGTTGTTAGAATGTTTACACTAACGTGCAATATTATAAAATAAAAATTATTACTCCAGAATACTCTACGGTTTCAAGGTGGTTCTATAGTTATAACAATTTTACAGTAATGAGCAATATTATAGAATTTGAAGTTTATTATTATTTTTTTTTGAATACTTCCCCTGTTGGGCTCTATAGTTTCAGGCTGTTTTCTATTTTTAAGAATTTTACAGTAATGAGCAAAATTACAGACTTATAATATCACTGTTTTTGAAAATAATTTGTAATAATTTGAAGTTTATTATTATTTTTGAACGTAGTTCCATAGTTTTAAGAATTTTTAGAGTAATGTGCAATATTATAGAATTTGAAGTTTATTATCTTTTCTTTATTTTCTTTTTTTGTTTTTAAATACTACTTCTGATGAGGTCTATAGTTTCAAGGTAGTAGCCATAATTGTAAGCATGTTTACAGTAATGTGCAATTTTATAGCATTCGAAGTTTATTAATTATTTGTTGGAAATAGTACTGATTTTATTGGAGCTATAATTCTACTTTAGCTGTAAACATTTTGATGATTTTTTTACAGTAACGCGCAATAATGTGGCATTCAAAATTTATTAAAATTTTCGGACATAAAACTGCTTCTGATGAGCTCTACAGTGACAATGTGACTGGGAAATTTTTAGTTTTTTACAGTGGTGTACAATTAACATGTCATATGTGTATATATGTATGTATGTATAATGGCATTCGAAGCTTTCGAAAAATATTTGTTATGCCACATTGCTTGTGTATTAACCTCAGTATGCAGGACACTATTTGCTATATGACGCAACTTTTGGGTTTTTGAAAAAACTTCCGCCATTGAGTATAATTATACCATGCACACATATGTACATACGTATGTACATATGTATGTATATGCATATCTATATACTCATCATATAATGTCAATCAAACACGTCTACATACATACATATATGTACATACATAGAACAAAATTACATATGTACATATGTATGTCATCTCTCTACAAGTCAGTAAACAAAAATTATTAAAAAAACAAACTTCATGTAAATATGTACATAACTGAAAAAGTTCACACTTTTAAATATCCCGCTAAATGGATGTCATTAAAATGTCATTTCATTTAGATAACCGCTTGCTTTATGGAGTATGTCTGCACGTGCCGATGTGCGGGCCTATCGGTATCGCCTTATCAATCCACACTTCACTGCCAAAACGCAGTTATTTATTTTTTATTTGTTGCTCTAATTTTTATTTTTGTTTTTGCTTATATTTTTGTTGTTTAATTTCGATAAACTAGTAGCTCCATTTACTATTGCGTGGACAATTATATATAGATTGTATATCGCGTACACTTTAAGCCACTTGTAGCGCGAATAAGCACTGCCAAACACATAAACACATAAAAAAGAAGAAGAAACATATTAACACACCCACACACCTACACATGCACACGCATACACACTAAAACAAACATTGGGTGATTATAAATTTCAATAAACACTTTTGATTCACTTTGAGCGGCAAAATTTCGGAGCGCCAGCTATCTGTGAAAGCCGAATATTTTGCAAACATTTTTACAGTTATCACAACAACTCAACGAATAACAAAAATTGGCATTAAAAATAGCTTGCCAATTCGTTGTTTTTCTTTCACACACACACACACACACGCACACTTCCCTGAAACACATTTAAATCGTGGTTGCACTTTACTGTTGTTATTGTTGTTGTTGTTGCTTTTTTCCAATTGCACCAGCTAACACTTGGTTTATACCACATACACACATACTTTGACTTTAAATAAATTACACACAATTTATAAATTTTATTTGCGCGAATTCCACTTGAAACTGTCACTTTTTACACGAAAATTTACGACAAACCATATTAAAAAAGCATAAATAACGTATAACAAAAACGTTCTGTATCTATTGGATTCGTAGAGTCAAACTGAAGCGAAACGGATTGCAAACGCTGACAAGCGAGACATTCAACACGGCAATATCCTAAGCGACACGCACACAAACGCAGCAAACGTACACAGAATGAACCACTCAGTGAGAGCGCGACAGCGAGAGCGGGAGAGCACGTCCATTATTGAGCACAAAGTGGCGATCGCGGCAATATGTGGGTGCTCTACCGTATGTATATATGTGTGTGCGTGCGACTATCAGTGCAGCGCCGACTGCAGATAAGTAAAAAAAAGCGTAAAATACGAATTTGTAGATAAATTGTACGCACAGCCAGAAGAATTCATTCACAAAAATCGCGTCCAAAGGCACAGCGGGTGATCGGTGCGCTCTCTGTGTGTTTGAGCGCGCTGCGTTGTTTGAGTTGAAGAGCGCAGGCGAGTCAATCGCTTGCTGGCGCTCACGCGCTCCAACTCTCGCTGTTGGTCCGTATCAGCTGAATTTCAACTCGCTGCTGGTGTGTGTTGGTGCATGGGACGTTGGTGAAACGGAAACGGCCATCATCGTATCTCGACATCAGCATGTTTTGTTTATTTTATATTTTCATATGCGAAGTTGTGCGTATGTACGTGTGTGTAAGTGTTTTATAGAAAGCAAAGCATATAAGAAAAAAAGTAAGTAAAATTGAGGCACACATAACAACAGCAACAATGTAGCGCAATTATTTGAGTGATTGCAGTGAGGAAGGTTCTTGTTGTTGTTTTTTAATACCATACAAAAATATGCTAAAACAGAATGAAGAACGTAAAGCACGAGGATTTCGAAATCCATACAAGTAACTAAGTGCAATATCCATAAATACCGATTTGAAGGCAGTGTGTTGCGTGTGTTTTGAAAATTGTTGCGATTTATTTTTGCTTTGATAAAAATTTATCTCTTTTTGAAACTGATAATTTTTTGCACATGTGTGTTGAATATGTGGACACACATATGTATGTATGTATGTACATATGTATGTATATACACATGTATGTACATACATATATTAGGGTTGGTAAAAAGTATTTTCTTTTCGCATGGTATTCTGAAAAATGAATTCTTAGATTCCTTACAGGAAGTATCTCCAAGTATGAGTTCTTAATTGTAACGGTAAGATCCTCCGCCTTATATATGTATGTTTATATTTTTTTTTCACTATCAGTAAAAAAATTCATATCTCGCTACCGATTACTTATACCAAGCGAAAAAATATATGCCTTTTTTGACCTACCCTAATGCATATATAGATAATGTGTATGAGATGTAAGATTTTAGTTGGCTAAGGTTTTGTGCCATATGATTCTGTAATGTGTAGAATTTTTTTAGATTATAATTATTATGAACTCAACATTTTCTTTAAAAAAATTTGCTTCCCGTGACAAAATTACCGAGCTGTATTGTTAGGTTGGGTGATATGTCATTTTGTGTATACATATAAGACGTCATTAGCAAGAGAAGAGAAGGATTGTAAATTATCAACGGAAGTGAGGTAGGTGTCAGTATTCGTTCTTACAGATCTATCTCTGTCTGAAGCAGTGTAAAATATTGGTTAAGTTTAATTAAATTTTTAAAGTTAGGGGGTTAAGTATAGAATATTTGAAAAACATATTTTTGGTGGGTTTTAAGTACACTTCAGGGGTTCAAAAGCATTAATCAATTGAATTAAGTTCTTCAAATAGGGTAACGATAGTACTTAGAGATTATAGGACTTAGCCTCTTTTAAATCTGCAAATGGAAAATCAAATGAAGGCATCCCCAAACCGTATAAAAAATATCAAGCAAGCTTTCGGCGCTCTCAATATGGCCTGAAGCTCTTCGATCATTGCCCGGTGTAACTATTCAACTCCACTGTTAAATATATAATTCTATACGCCTGCGAAACAAGGAATCTACTATCCTCTGACATTCGAAAGCTGCTAGTTTTCACAAACCGATACCTTCGGAACAAGTTACAATTTCTGACCCTTACCGTCTCTAACACGCACTTAGGATCACGCACAAACCAAACACCGGAAACTCTCAAAAGAAAATGAGGCTGGTTCGGCATGTCCTGAGGTGAAATCTAAACATTAACCGGAATGCTATTGACTGGAATCCACAAGACTGAAAATTCTCAAAAGAAAATGAGACTGGTCCGGCATGTCATGAGGTGAAATCTAGACATTAACTGGAATGCTATTGACTGGAATCCACAAGACAGCCAATAGGTCAAAAAAGGTCGACTCGATCTAAACTGGAGAAGAAATTTAAAAATCGTAACATCTAAGGTCCAAACGCATTAAAGCCAAATCAAAAGCCAGCGCAAGACCGAAATAAATGGAAAATACTCATTGTGGACCTTTTTTTCTTCTTTCTCAGTTATAGTCGAGTTTACAACCAGTCAGTCGTTCTTCCTTTCCACTTTTTGGCGCCAATTGGATATTCCAAATGTAACCAGAACCTTCCCGTTCTCAGTCTTTTTAACCGAGTGGGAGTCTTCCTCTGCTTCCCCCCGCGGGTACTGCGTGGAATACTCTCAGAGCTGGAGTGTTTTCATTCATTCGGATAACATGACGAAGACAGCGTAGCCGCTAGAAGAAGTATAATCTCTTAAATTTAAGTGGTAAATTAAGTGCAATTCAACCGATTAAAGTGAGTAGAAAGAAGTAATAAAGAGAGATACTGAGAGAGGATGGTAGCCTGTTACAGTGTCCCCGAAGAGAGCAAAACGGATGATCTTATACGTAAATGTTGATCTTTTAAGCTTCATAATTTCTAATTGCAATATTTCGGAAACCTAGGCTGATCTACCACACACATACAGTTTTCCGTGTCAATTTTATTACCCAACCAGCATTTATAGTAAGTTATGGGACAATATGACTTATATTACCAACAAAGATCAAGACATTTGGCCGAAACGAGCTACCCAATGTACATACAATGATCCCCACTAAAGTAGAAATGGCAGAGGATGAGCAACTAAGGACTCTGTGCTCTCTGGGAATACATTTAAAGGCAATATTGTCTACTTGGAAGATTTAAATGAATTTTATTGGCCAAATAAGCAACTTGTTTAGCATTAAATATTGCTAATAATGTTTTCGGATGGAATATGAGTATATCAATAAGACGACATGACGTAATAGAAGTTATTTATATTTATTAGTATATAATCCCACAGACAGCTGGAGAATAATCTCAAACCCTGTAAATTTCTGTTAAGAGTGAGAACTGCGAGTTTCAAAGCGGTGGCTTCATTTGAAGCAATAAGTTTTACTCAAAGAGAACAAGGGAGCACTAAATAGAGGTGTGTTAGCGAAAGTCAGAATTTTTCGCAACATCATAAATAACGATAATTAAAATTCGCGTAAATAATATTTGATTTAGGGCACATGAGTTGGCGGCGTGTTATCGGCAATTTTTATTTTTAAGCAAAAGAAGTTGCTTTATAAACATATGTGTGTGTACGTGTGTATGTCTGTGCGGGTGTACTTATTTCTGTCGAATCATGCAGCTGCTACATAAGTGATAAGGCAGTCGCGAAACTAAAACGCTCTGAAAACAAACGATAAAAGAGTCAATAAAAACGAGACTAATCCACAACTAGTAACAAATACGACACATACATACGACATATACTCCGCAATGTGATTGTAGCGATCAATTAGGCTGAGAAGCGGACAGACGGACGAATGGATAGTTGGACGGGTGGACGAACGAAGCGGCAGCCCGCCAGCAAGCCAAGCAGATAAACACTTTTGACAGACGGGCACGGCAGGCACTTGTGCTCAGATTACTTGTATCGCCTGGCCGCTAGAATTACATGTCGATACACACATTCATACATTCATACATACACACATACATTTATATTTATGTTGCTATATGCCTGTTTGCCACTCGCGCACGATCGGTTGACGTGTACGATCACTTGTTTCTTCCCCTGACAATGCGAGTATTTTCATTGTTGGGCTGCCTCCACACAACCACCACACAAACATACACACACTTGCTTGCGGTGCAATGTGAATTTATGAATGAATTTCTCGTATTGCCTCACACGCTCTTCGCGAACGCAAGCAGGTCCGCCGGCAGGCAAGCAGGCAGGCAGGCGAACACGATCGGCAGCTGAGTGTATTGCTTACATATTTCTTGCCCCGGTTTTTTTTACTTTTTTACAAAATATGGAATTTGTTGTTGTTACATGCTTGCGGCCCATAAAGCTACACGCATATAGCATATCATACGCGTACTTGTTGTTGGGTTTCGCTGATTTTTTTCTATGCTACTTTTTTCTTGTGCTTCTGCTGTGGCTTTTATCACAGACGCATTGCTGCTGTCACTGCTGTTGTTGTTGCATGCGCTTCCGCTGCTTCCGTTCGAGCGACAGCACATACATATATAACTACATATGTGCGTGTGTTTTAGTATGGCGTGTCTTCAGCTAGCAGCCGTTTGTTGGGCGATCGCACACCTTCGTTCTCAGGCGACGATCAATCGAAGCAGCGATCACTGCTTGCGACTGGCATGGTACTTGTTTTTGCTGTATGTGCCCACAGTGCGTCGCATGTGATCTACACATGCGCTTATATGTACATACATATATCACGACAAACGAGTGGATAGACAGGCATACACACAGAGCTATGCGCTGGCAATTGGCCAGCAGTACTAGCGCGGCTGAAACATGATCGGCCGTAAAAAGGTAGAGTGGTAGTGGGGGCCGCAGCGACCAACAGCAGCGGTAGCACTGATAATGATAAAGAATATACAAAGCAAATTACGAGCGCAGGTAGAAAAGAAATTTTTATGAATGAATAAAATCGATGAATGAATTGGAATTACGTGTGAGCCGAGCGGCGCGTCGCTTGGAGTGTACCGCTGCTCCACGAAAGGTAAGCGCGCGGAGATTGCGCGGTGAAACGACGCCGCCGACGATGACACGCAAGCATAAATAAGTGGTTATGAGAGAGCGTGCGGTGCGCTTGGCTAACACAAGCTCTCTTCTAGCGGAAAAAGGCACGCAAACTGCTGGAGCTGGTCAAGCGGGCCATACGAGCCAAGAAACTCGATAGTGCACACATACACACTTACATACAGACATACGTGCATATACTATTTTTAGTGTTATGAATGAATGTAAGTTTATGAGTGCTTCACTTGTACGTTTGCAGCTGTGTGTGCGTGTGGCAACGCTGAAGATCACCTGTCATTATCACAAACCGCATAATTGGCGCAGGGAAGGGCCAATAAGTGATGCACGCGCACTTGCATGATTACAAATATGTCTAACACGCATACATACATATATAATAACGGCGAGGAATTCAGGAGAATTATCTATTTCATTATACCCCGAACAGAGTATATTAAGTTAAAAGATCAACGTGAGCTGAGCCGATTTAGAAATGTAGGTCCCTCTGTATACTCTGTAAGCGAAATTGTCCCTTAATTTTTGATACAACGATCCGAAATTCTGCACACATCTTCTTCTCTCCAATATAGCGTATATATAGCTGTCATACAAACTGACCGCACAAACTCAAGTCGTTGTATGGAAAACTTTTTTATTTGATAAGATATCTCGACGTAATTTAACATGTATTACTTTCTAAGCGAGTGCTATAATCGTTGTACAAATTGTTCAGATCTGATCACTATAACACATAGCTGCCATACAAACTGACCGCTCAAAAACAAGTGTTTGTATGGAAAACTTTTTTATTTAAAGGAATATCTTTACGAATACAGATTCGAAATTATTATTCAAGATATCGGTAAAATCTCCGAAAAAATTGTTCAGATCGGACTACTATAACATATAGCTGCCATACAAACTGACCGAACAAAACCAAATGCTTGTATGGAAAACTTTTTTATTTGACAACATATCCTTACGAAATTTGGCATGAATGATTATCCAAGATAACGGTAAAATCTTCGACGAAATTGTTCAGATCGGATCACTATAGCATATAGCTGTCATACAAATAAACCGATAAAAATCAAGGTAAAATTGTCTCCTACACTTTTATGCTATAAAAAATGCAACTGTGAAGGGTATTAAAGTGGCGGTGCAACCGAAGTTACATTTTGTCTTGTTTTTTCTTGAAAAAATCATGCCAGCTCAATTGCTTCTTTCTTGTATTATTGCATGCCAGCTCAATTGCTTCTTTGCCAGCACAGCAACTTTAACAAATCATGCAACACTAAAAACTAATATAAAAATGACAACAACAACAACAAATGTTCTTAAACGACTGCCAAAGCGTTAAAGATTAAACAACTAAGTGACTTACATGCAATTGTTGTTGTTTTTCATTCATGCTGCATGCACTTGTCTATATATACATATATATGTATATATATACATTTGTAGCCACAAGCTGAAATCTCCTAATTTTTCATTCAGTGAAGATATTTCGCTTTTTTCTGAGCCATTATTACCAGCATTTTCCATTTTCATTCATAAATGTATTTATATTGCGGCTTTGTCTTGTTTATTTGTTGTTCTTTTTGACGTCTTTTTTGTTTTCGTAAAAAAAATGTTGTTGTAAAAATGTACAAAACGCTGCTGCGTGAGTAAAATGCATTATGAATGGCAGGGTGTCATTTTGTTTGGCTAATAGAGTCAAAGGCACACATACATGCACCAACATACACACACACACACAACTACGCTAATAGCCAAGCATTTGCTGTTCCGTTGCAGTGCAAACTGATTTATGTGCACTTTTAGTCCAAAAACAAGTGGCAATTCTGGGGTATTCTCCTCCAGGCGATGATGACTAAGCTGCCTCAGCCATGCCACGCGGCTGTTTGCAACAGATGACACACACACACATACGAGTACACGTTCATCTGTACATGGGCATGCATTTCTCTTTCAGCACAAAAAACAAAACAAAAAACAGAAACAATATTGCAATTTCAAGTCATTTTGCGGGCGAACTCTTTTGTCGAAGTGCAAGTGTGAACGCATATTTCCTTGAATAATTATCAGAACAACAATAGCAATAACAAGCAATTATAATTCCCCTTTGATGAACAATAATAATAATAGTTGTATTCATATCATAAAAGCATTAATGAGAATTTTGCGGATTTTTCAATGATTATATTTTAATGAAAGGAGAATACTTCGTAGAACCTTATGTGTAAATAAACAGTGTTGTGAAAAATAAAAAAATGAAATAATAACAATAATTTATAGGGAAATTTTAGGAATTGTTTATATATTCAAAAACTTATAAAAGTCCAAAGAAGGCCTCTGGAGTTCTATCTTGCCAGATAACCAGGCGGAACTACTAACCTTGCCGTCGTCGAAGATCAACTCCAGCTTAATAAACAAAGCGAGGAAGGCTTTAAGTTCACTGGCTCGACGAGCTCATAATTTGGATTTCCAGTCACAGTAAAATTTTCGCCAATGAAAAAATGAGACGAGTTGACCAAGTCTGAAGACTCTCTATACAAATCCGAGGTAGAGACAATCGTTGGAAAACTACAACCAAATACAGCATAACGAAAACTGCGAAACAGACGGGGCCAAATTATGACAAGGTCTTATTACATACATATTTAGGTCCAGGAAAGGAATATACAGATTTACAGCTGCCATAACGAGGGGTATGTGATAAAAAGCTATGAAAATTCCATACAGCCTTAATTAAAAACCCGAATATCTCGAGAAGTATTAATGATAGCGATTTTGACCTCTGAAGTTTTTTGTAGCAAATAAATTTCCTACAAGTTTGGCATGTACATTTTTTCCATAGCTCTTGTCATTTACGAGATATATACAAAAATGCGAAATTCGTGGAAAAATCAGGTTTAGAGCCCCGTACTACCTCGCCGGTGTGAGTTTCGACTTTGTCGCAATGGGCACTTTTGTAGAGTGTTCAATTCTGAGCAATATACATATGTCTAAAGTTAAAGCGATGCCATAAAATGCCTCTGAGATACAGAAATTTAAAGATAAAATATCACGATTGTCGTGTATTTTCATTGGAAAATTTTTACATGTCTTGGTCCAGTCCTTAATGTTAATATTAAGGGCTAAAATTTTCAGGGAACTTTTTTAGGGTATTTCCAAGCAAATTTCATGATGGGACTGAAAAAAATTAATAGTTCAAACAAAAAAAAAATACCCTAATGCACATACATGGTACATATTATATACGTATATATGTAGACTAAAGTGTGGTCAAAAGTCGCAAGGAGGCCATACATTGTTTTATCCACGATTGGTAATACAAGTGGCAATAACAGGCTAATAACATAAACAACAACAGCAGCCTACTATTCCCATATATGAATACGTTTGACTGTATGTCCACATGTATAACAGGGCAATAATATTATTTGTTATTAACTTCCGGTCGTTGTGAGCGCAATGTGGCATTCAACAGGCTGTGGCACAGTCATTACACGGCATATACACGTCATAGCTGTCATACGTATATATACAAATAAACAATGATAGACTTATGCATGTGTGTGTGTGCGTGGAATGTGTGCGCATAACTTGCTGCTGCAAATTGCTCTCGTTTCGAACGTTTAGCAAAGCTTTTCAACGCCAAACATACAAACATGTTGACCGACTGAATTTGGTGTGCATGTGAAACACACACACAAACAAGTAGATGTGCAGTTTTACGCATCTCTGTGGTGTTTCTAATTACATACATATGTATATATGACGCAAGTGTCGCCGCACCACAAAGCTACAGCCAAAATTAGCTGGACACATATACATATGCATATAAATACCAAAAAATCTCTATATACATATATGAATGTATGTATGTATAGGTGTCTGTTTGTTTAGCAACATTTGATTGCTCATCTGGCAAGCTCACAGCAATATACACACACACACACACACAAACAAACAAATGTAGCCACAAACAAAATACCTTCGAATATAGTTATAAATAACTTCGTGCAACATACAGACACACATTTTCATATAAATATGTGTGTGTGCTCGCACTTCCACTCCACGACAAGTGTTGGTAATTTTCAATTTTAAATTTCCCATTCCGCCTTTCCGCAACTAATAACGCAACAACACTGTGCCACATTACGTAAATATGTTTAGTAAGAAGTTAGAAGTCTGCATTCATGCCACAAGCACACAATCACACAAACATACCTACATAGTATGCTTTTTGTATATTTTCCTCCACTACATAATATTTAAGTTGAATGCATGTTTGTATGTGTGTGTGTGTGTGAGTAATTTCTAATTGTGCTTTGCAGCCTTTTGTGTCTGTGATTTTCTTTCTATTTGTCATCTTGTGTGCATTACTTTGTACTTGTTGCTGTTGTCATCATCAATTTGGAAACAGGAAACGCCTAGGGTGTTCCCTCAAGGGAATTTGATTTCTTATTTGTTTACTACCAAACACACACACACATACACACACACATGCATTTAGTAAAGGTTGTTTGACAAGTTGAATGATACGAAATTGATGAGTTTAAAAAGAAAAGGAAAGTGTAACGAAATCATTTTTATTGTACCTTTGAGGACAAGTTTAATGATAGTTGAAGGTGCCTTATGGTGAAATGCTTGAAAAATGAGCAAGTCTTACTACTCGCCTGATAAAGTGTGGATTACACTTTGTCAAAGGAAAAATTCAGCTGCGTAAAAAATAAAGGAATTTTTTGGTGGCTTCTTAGCATTCTAAAAAAATTCGATTTTATCTTTATAGACATTGCCGCTTGACTATAACCGCGTAAGCAGTGTCTACGCCAATAAATAAGAAGACATTGCCGCTGGACCTTTACCTATAAAATTTGCCCTAACTTGTAGTTAAAAGAACGCTTTTCCTTCATGTGTTTTTATTGACATAAGTGGATTGTGATTAACAGCAGTTTGAAGCCTTAGGGTGCGCGCATAGTGGACGCTCACAGCCGAGCCGAGCTCATTTTACGCAACACGCGAACTTAGGCTCGGTTCGGCTTTAAGCGTCCACTCTGCGGGCATCCTTAGATGTCTCTCATGTCAAGTTTATAAATCGAAGAAGAAGTAAATCAGTGATGGAACACTCGAAAAAAGTTGAAAAATAACAAAAGAAAAGACATATGGATCGGCTTAAAATTCAATAGAACTGGAAAACCGGTGAAATGTCTTTTCCATTCCCATGAAGGCCGCGAACCACCAGAATATAACCGGATTGGAATGTGTTATATGGATCTCTTGAAAATTAGACTATGATTATTTCACCATTTAGTTTTAGGTGAAATTTATTTTTTATTCCCACGATGATCGAGTCTTTGTATTGGATTAGGACCGGATTTATACCCGCAAAGGAATGTCTACTCGGTAGCATTTCTCGAAACTATTTATGAAATGTGTTCTCCCACTACAACAATAACATAACAATTCAATGATCCTTTCTGGAAATAGTTTGAAAATAAACAAAATCCCATCAACACCGTGCATACTTCCTTTAGAACGTAACTTGGAATACAATCAGTTTGGCTTTATACAGGCATCATCAAAGATATCGACAAAGATTATGTTATTAAATATAGTGCCACTGGCAACTTAGGAAATTTAGTTATAATTTTCATATACCATATACCGCATAAAGGGGGTGATGCAGGTAGAGGTACTTTTTTCAATAGCCTTTTTTTGATATATCACGCATGAGTTGTGTCAAGCTGTCATGTTATTTATGTTCAGTATGGTTTGGCACTTTATAATCGAAAGATTTACGCCTAAACAAAGTTTACAAATCGTTCAACTTTATTATGAAAATTTACGTTCTGCAAGAATGTGTTTCGCCTCATTTGCGACGAAGAGCAACCTGAAGAGATTCAAGATATGCTATTTCACCCAGAAATGTGGGCCGGTGGAATCTTCGACCCATATTTCTTCAAAAATGATGAGAACATTAACTTCGTCGCGCCATGATAACCGACTATTTAATGCTAGAAATTGAAGCTCGTAATTCGGCGACATTTGGTTTCAACAGGACGGCGCCACTTCCCACACATCGCATCAATCAATGCATTTATGGAGAGAACACTTCGATGAGCAGATAATTTCACGTTTTGAGTCGGTCGATTGGCCACCAAAATCCAGTGATATCACACCGTTAGACTCTTTCCTGTGGAGATATATAAAATCTAAAGTCTATGCGGACAATCCCATTTCGATTCATGCCTTGGAGCAAATAATCACACGTGTCATTCGACAGTTACCAGTCGAAATGCTCGAACGAGCCATCGAAAATTGGACTCAACGGATGGACCATTTGAGACGTAGCCGCGGCCAACATTTGAAAGAGATAATATTCAAAAAAAAAGTCTCCATAAATCAACTTTGCTAACTATCATATATTATGCAGAATATTTATATATATATTTATTTTATATACAAATATACATTGAACTAATGCCTTAGCAATTCACCTCTGTGCCAGTCGTCACATTTCATAAACAGATTTCGCTTACAACCAGCAGCTAATTTATTTTATTAAGCGAGGAAATGACTAAAAAATTTGATCAGCTTTAGTTTCAAATGCTATGCGCTTGTTTCTCGGAAAAACATAACCAAATTCGATGTGATAAGGGAAAATGAAATAAAAAGCGGAAGCAAATAAATAAATGCAAAGGCAGCAGTCGCCGCACCTTGCGCTGTGCAAGCGTGCCGCTTCTTGGAAATAAATTGTGGACTTGGAAAAAATATTTGTTTTAGCTGCAATGGCAATATGTATTTATATATGTATTGTATATTTGTAAGTGAGTACATAAATCAAATTGAAAATATTGTAAAGACACAGAGGGAGTGAGTAAAAGCAGTCGAAAACAAGACACAAAACATTAACTTCGCTTGTACTGCCGCTAAAATACCCTTCACAGGAGAATTTTTGCTAGCATAAAAGGCTAAAAAATTATTTTTATCTTAATTGTGATGGGTCAGTTTGTATGGCAGCTATATGCTATAGTGCTCCGATTTGAAATTTTTTTCGGCGATTGTAGAGTTGCTTTGGACAATAATATATGCCAAAGTTCGTGAAGATACCGAGTCAAAAAAAAGTTGTCCATACAAGGACTTGTTTTGGATCAAATAATTTATCAGGCAGGTATGTGCTATATTGGAGCGATCTGAATAATTTTTTCGATCTGAAATATTATATCGGACAAGAACCCATGCCAAATGTCGTGAAGATATCTCACCAAATAAAAAATTTTTCATACAAAGACTTGATTTTGATCGAAGTTTAGCTTGACACCTAAATAATATATTTTTCCGATATAGGCGATTCCGAGAAATGAGTAGCCTCTTGGAGAGAAAAGGATGTGTGCAAAAATTCAGATCGATATCTTAAAAATTGAGCGACTAGTTCGCTTATATATAGATCAACATGTCTAAAACGGCGCAGTTTGTCACGCTGATCAATTATATATGTATATACATTATAGGGTCTCCGCATTTCTGTCTGGTTGTTACAAAATTGTGGCAAACTTAATATGTATACCCCATTCAGGGTATAAATACATAACAAGCTGAAATATGCCAACAAAATATGAAAAGTACTCAATGAAATAATATTTAGTATTTCTTTACATATATGTATGTGTGTATATATGTATGTATTGGTGCATTTAAATATTTAAAGTTAATGCAAAAAATATGTTTCGCATTTCTTGCTGCTTCCTCTGTCGCAGTCGCAGTCACTTTCACAGCACCACACTTACTATTGGTTGTTGTTGTTGTGTTTTTGCAGCAACATTTTTGCAGCCAAGTGGCAGATGCAACACAGCAGCGGCAGCGATATGAGCTGGTGGAAGAACAGCTGATATGCGTGCAAATAAGCAAATAAAGCAAGCAAGTGGCAAGTGAGTGCGGCGGCAGCAACAACAGCAACAACGAGTCGGTCGGCGAGAGATTGCAATGGTGTAGTGCATACAAATATATACCCCTGTGTGTGTATGTAAGCACGCAGCACGCCTGGCAGCCTGAGGCAACCGCAACGCGCAATTTACACTAACAACAAAAGTAATAGCAACAACAGCAACAACGAGAACAATCGCTCACAACTCGCTTATACCGGAAATATAAAATTACACACTCAACACTTGAAAAATATGCGCGGCAGCGACACCAGCAAAATCACACAAGCACTCACACACATATGTACATACATATGTACAAGTATATGCATATATGTATATATAAAATTTATATGAATGAATAAAAATAAATGCCGATTGAGTCAGCAACAGCGGTGCACTGTTGCATGTTGTATGATTTTAATGTTGGTTTTGTTGTTTGTTCAACCAAAATTGTGATTGTCCTTGTTGCTGTTGTTGCACTTGTTGTTGTCAAAATTAGTGCACTGCACTTAGAGGTGCGTGGGTATGCATATGTGTGTGTGTGACACCATTAAAATTTATGACATTGTGAAAATTTAATTGATTTTTAATTGAAAGCGAAGGGCTGCCGGTGCTAACGGTACGCCGAGGGGTGGACTGCCGCATTGCATATGTGAATATGTACATACATACATATTATATGACTTGTAGGAGTTACTCGCTCATACATATGTCGGCAGTTGGTAAACACTCTTTTTTATTTATTTGACTTTTTCTGGACCTTTTTCACAGCGCCCGGAATGCATACGGTAAACACCTGCCAACTGCGAGCACTTGAGAGGTCACTAGATAATTTCTCATATGGTTCAATGTGTCATAAAAAGGGGCAGATGTTTATTATTTACGAGTGACTAGCAGATTGTGGCGTTTAGGAGCGCTAAAGGCTGGGAAAATGCGAGGTTAAGTGTTTTGAATTGCGATTGAATACTGTACATGTCACTTCAAGGCATCATTAAGCTGATATGATGCTAGTTATTAATTGGTTATTATTTTCTTGAGAGAAAGTGGTAGTGTGTATTGAGACATTAGAATTTCATTAGCTAACACATAATAGCTCTAGTTAAAAAATAATAATTTTTACTTTTTATTGAAGATTTAATTACGCATAGTTAAAATGATCCAATTTAGGTCAATAATTCTTAATTTCATTTGATAATTTGATGTTGTTTTGAAGGTAATTTCTTAATACTAAGTACTCTCAAAAAAACCCTCAACTCTATTGTCAAAACCCTAAGACATTCGATTTTCACAATCTTCACTTTAGGCAACTTTTTCAGCAGCAAAATCATTCGCCATAGAGCGAAATAGGTAATAATAATTTGATGTCAAGTCCAGAATATAAGATAGACCTGTAAGAACCTTCCAAGCAATCTTCCGGGGCTTGTGATGAATCGCTATCAATGTGTGTGGTCTGGCGTTGTCCCAATGAAACACAATTGCTATTAGTCAAAGCTGGCCGCTTCTGGCAGGTGGCTTTCTTCAGACGGTCGAATTGTTGAAAGTACAGTTCCGAAAGAGTTTGACCCTAGCTGTGCAGCTTATAATAGATGATCCTCCTAACATATAGTAAAACCAGTCCTCGCATAGCCACTATTTACGCCCGCTCACCGCGATTCGACCAGCTTTCGCTTGATGTTGGCGAAAGTGACCTCGTCACCATTAACCATTCTCTTTAAACATGCTTCTATAACTTATATGACACCCACTTATCGAGCTTATTTATGTTCCAGTCTTATTTAAATGGTTCTAAATTTGGGCAATGTTTAGCTCCTGGGCATTCGAGCCCTTGCCATCATAATCGACTTCGACGGATGCGCAAAGAATACTGAGCCAAGCAATCCCAAAGCTGTTTTATAAGCTTTTTAATTAGAAACATTATCATTCTAGCGCCATAAAGCTTATTCCGATCGCACTTATACAAGAAGCTTCTGATTAGTAAAACCTACTATTGAAAAATAATGGATTAACAAATAATAATTGAATTGAATAACAAAATAAAATAAATGAAAACTAACTTAATATATACAACAATCTTATAAAATATCAGTTAGCATAAAATTATTCTACACAATTCACTAGTTTTATCACCCTGAAGCAGCAGACTGATCCGCTGATGGATTTTTATGGAAAACATTTTTCTATGGTGGTTAAACTCAACGCCCACTAGGGACTATTCACTCGATTTCAATATAATTATTATACAAGAGGATCACCGGAGCGGGCAAAAGATGCGTAAGCCCCAAGACGATGTCACAGCTTTAGACTGGAATCCACAAGGAAGCCGCAAACGAGTGAGATCCGTGAATACAAGGTTGAAGCAGAGTCGCAAGAAACAGCTCGTTCTTGGAGACAAGTCAATTTCCTTGCATTAAATAAATTGAATTGTAATTTGTTAATTAAGGCCTTGTGCTCCACCCAGGAACTTTGAGAAATATTTGTATATTTGTATATATTACTTTTCAACATACTAGATCTGACGAATTGGTGTCATCAGTAGCATTCGCAAATCAATGCAACTATAAGTGGACTAAGTTCATAGTAAACTTATTTTTACTATAGATTAAACATGTCCGGACTTTGGAAGGAAAAACGTCGTCTTTTCAAATCATTAAAATTTATTTTTATTTTTTTTTATTTTTAAGAAATTTGTACAATAATAAATTATTTAACAAATAAATATTTAGCAGCGCTAGCAACAAGGGCCTTCGGCTGTCTGTAATCTAATATAACGTTAATGGTTAAGCTGTTAGTAGAGCTAACTACGATTTATTCTTAATATTAAATATGCTTTAACAAGTCAGTCTCTTTCAACAATTTGTACATCTTTAGAACGTTTGTGATGTTAGCCTCTCATTAAAATTTAATTGATAAGGCCAGCTCCAAAACCTCAACATTGGGAAAAAGTAATAATTTTTCGAAATATCTCTTGACTTCACTGAAAGGTTTGAGGGGCAAAACTCGGTAGAGACCCGTGAGGGCGTTTTGTAAAAAATATTTGAAACATAGAAAATTCAGAGAAGTATCTCCATAATTATTGATGTCGAAAATTATGTATATATAAAACAAATAGGCTTATTATAATATATTTTATATATATAATAGTAAAATATCTTTAGATCTCCAGTGAGTGTTTTGGGAAAATCAAAGTATACTACCAGGACTTGTGGAGCCGAAATCGTCAGCAAACTACTAAGAATACGAAAAGGGATCTTACGTTGCATTCTGTGTTTTAAGTTTTGGAAGAACAATAGACTGTCCAGCACTGAACATCACTATAGTGCACGTGACACTCCACCACAATTAGCCAATAGACAAAGCGCTTTCAACATGGCCTTCATTTTTGTTGAACTTCTTCTTTGTAAATGTATTACACAATTCTATTCTTTACATTATAATTATTTGTATTATTCTCTATTAAATAACAGTTAACAAGTGCACTTTTCTTTGTTTATAAATTAATATCCGCTCGTCGACGTGCTATTCGCTGCAACCGCATTATGCAACGTCGTAAATGTGCGTAAGCGAATATAAATCACAACAGAAAAAATATATAAAAAGCGACAAAGACGCAATATGAAAGCAAAATATATTTGCTAAAAAGCACGAACCCTTTTATAAGAAATCTACAGTTAGAAAAAAGTTGTTTTGCCTATAAGTGACGAATGACTTTGCAGGCAATTCCAAACTGTCAAATGCGTTTTTGAAAAGAAATACATGGCTTTTTGGGAGCAAACTTACAGAGTTCATAGTTGATTGATAACCTAAAAATGTCAATAGTTGTAGACTAACTAGACGACGCATGCCAATTATAGAAATAAAGTTAGGTCGAAACTCCCCATTTTCTGTTTCTAATAGATTTTATTCGTAGCATTTACAGAAAAAACCTTAACAGCGACCATTCGGGACGATTATTTTATAACTAAAATACCAACTTTGGAATATATCTCATTGCTTCAAAATAACTCACTAGGTGGCGCTGTTAATGAGAAGTATCTATTGCAGACTAATATTATTCCGGGCAGTGTTAGCGTTCGTCTTCCTCTACTTTACTGGCATAAACATCGCTTACACGATTACAGCGAAGTTAAAACAGCGCTTCAATCTTTTCTTCTTTTCGCAATGTGGCCCCAATCGGAGATTCCAAGCGAAGCAATGTTCTTTTTCACTTGGTCTTTCCAAGGGTGTGGAGGTCTTTCTCTTCCTCTGCTTCCCACGGTGGGTACTGCGTCGAATACTTTCAGAGCTGGAGTGTTTTCATCCATTCGGACGACATGACCTAGCCAGCGTAGCTGCTGTCTTTTAATTCACCTAATTATGTCAATGTCGTCGTATATCGTTCCATCGAATGCGGTATTCGTCATGGCCAATGAGCAAAGGACCATAAATCTTTCGCAGAACCTTTCTCTCGAAAACTCGTAACGTCTACTCATCAGTTGTTGTCATCTTCAACGCCTCTAAACAATATATAGCAGGACGGGAATAATAAGTGACGTAAAGAGTTTGGTTTTCGTTTCTCGGACTGACTTTACTTCTAAATTGTCTGCACAGTCCGAAGTAGCACTTGTTAGCAAGACTTATTCTGGCTTGGATTTCGAGGTTGGCATTGTTGTTGATGTTAATACTAGTCCAAAATAGACGAAATTACGAACGTTAGCATTAGTTACTAAAAATTTTCGGTGCTTAGAGACAATAGAAGGGATTGGACAAGTGTGTTACGTTACAGAACGACCGTTATTCCATATTGAGAGACTGCAGTTTTATTGAAAGAATTCGAAATCGGATTTAGAAAGTTAATCACAGTAAAAAGAATTGGTAAATTGAATCCAAAGACAACTGCAAAGTATCCAAAGAAATTGCTCAGATCAAACAAACATAGGCTATGGCTGCCATACAAACTGGCCGAGCAAAATTAAGTGCGCGTATGGAAAAATGTTTCTTTTGACGCATCGATTATTGTCAAAAGCAATGGTGCGATCTCTGAAGAAAGTGTGCAGATCGAGTCACTATAGCATGTATGTAGCTACAATACAAACTGGCCGATGAAACTCAAGATTTTGTAGGGAACCCTTTTTTTGGAGCTTAGGTGCAGGCGTAGTTAATCTTTTTTCTTGCTTATTACAAAATGCTAATTTTTTTGCTCGAAAATTTAGCTTATTACATATTTAAGTAGTTTCCAGTACATTATCTGTTAATATATTATCGTTGATTATTCTCATTGGAACTTGAACTTTTAGTGAATACAAAAGCATTTCTCACACTATACGCTCTAGACATATGTAAGTACATACATATGTGTGTGTACCTAGCTCCGAAATATCGCTGAAAGAATCACTGAAATTCGTTGAATCAAAACTTCCCACGTTCTCGGCGTTTCACTTGCATTGTTTTGCTTTTAATGATTGCATCTTTTTTACGATTTTCATTTTTGTAAATTTCAATCGGTTTTATTGTTTAGCATTTTGTTTCGTACAAAAGTTGAATTTGTTTAACATGTCTGGTCTTCTGGTGGTTTTTATTATCCTTACCAATTGGATGAAACGCTCAGAAATGCGCTAAACTCAACAATATTCTGTTATATGCAGAATAACTACTCAAATTTCAAAGACACAGAGATACGCGTTGACGTGTATACATATATTTGTACGACAACAACAATATGTTTTTGTATGCTGAAAGTATTTGCAAACAGTTTTTGGCAGCATTTGAAGAAAGGCGTAAATTTGTTGTTGCCTCGCAGCATTAAACAGCTGTATGAGGCGGACAACGCAAATTCTCACAGCGCAAAAGTGCGCAAGCGCACTCAACACGCTTAATACCAATTTCGTATTTTTTCTAAGTTTTTGTTTATTTGTTTTTATTTCCATGTTTTTGTTGTTTTTGTTATTTTTTTTTTTTGTCTTTTATCTACCTGTTGTAGTCTCGGCTACTGTCTGCCGGCCTTTTCATGTGACCAGTAGACTTAAGTCACCGACGTACAGCCTCCCTGGCAGGCCGCGCTCCATTCACTCGCCTCGTCGGTTAACCCTACAAGTTCAGCAGTCGCCACGACAGCATTGAATGAACGGACGGACTGCCAGCCGTGGGAATTTCGAAATAAAAATCATTCAGCGCCGACATTGCCGCCCTCGCTCTAAGTGCGCTTGGATCTGAGCGGCGCTGTATATACATATGTATGTATGTATGATTTTTAATAAGTTTAAATCAGCAGCTACTTACATACACTTCTGGTATATTTACCTTTGTACAAGTATATGTATGCATGTATGTATATATGTATGTACATATATCTGTGTTTGTTTGTATGTGTGTGTGGTGCTCAAGTGTTTGCTAAAGTGTGTAAAGTATATTCGCGGCAAGTAATACCGTCAACATATCACTTTTGTTGATTGCTGTTGTTGTAATTTTTATGCTCCCTTAAGTCCCGCTTACACCTTGCATTGGCCGCCTGGTCAATGTGCTTATGCTTGAAGGAGACACTCTTCAAATAAAGTTTTTTGTGTTGTTTTCATACACTTGTCTTACAATTTTTAAGTACCTCTGTGCATATACAGATATGATATTCATATCATGGTATTGTACATACATACATACATATGCATTTATAAATTTGTTTTTTCTCATATTCATACTTGTTTTAGTTTTTATTTTGCAAATTAATTTTTTTTTTAATTTACTTAAATTTTTATTTTGAAAATTATTTTTTTTTAACTTTCATAATTTTTTTAAATTTATTTCGCAAGCTTTAACTTTTTAACTTACTTAATTTTCTTATCATATTTAATTTTTTTTAATTTCTTCTTTATTTTTTTTTTTTTTCTTTATTTTTTTTTTTATTTCTTAATTTTTTTAATTTATATATCTCAAATTTTAATTCTTTTAATTTTCTTCAATTTTTTTAACTTTAATTTTGTAATTCATAATTTGTAAATTTTTTTTTGTTCTTACTTAATTTTAATTTTAATTAACTTTTTTTAATTATCTTTTTGTAATTCATAAATTTGTTTTCAAAATTTTGTTAATTGTTTTTTAAATATTTTATCAATTTCTTCCACTTTATTATTTTTTTTAATTTTCTTAATTTTTTTTATTTTTTAAATTTGTCAAGTGATTTATATTATTTTTATTTTTTTTTTTGTTATTTCATAACTTCTTTTTTATTGAATTTTTTTAAATTTCTTAGTTTTTTTTTATTTTTATTCCTTAGTTTTAATTTTTTTTTAAATTTTCATCAATTTTTTTATTTTAATTTTGTAATTTATGACTTGTTTAAAGTCTTTAGTTCTATATGATAATTGTAATATAAAACTTTTTATTTTTGTTCTTTCCTCTTTTTTTAATTTCTTTCACTTCATTAATTTTTATTTCTTTTTTAATTTCATAACTTTTTAATTTTATTTTGTTTTTAATTTCTAAAAAGTTTTTTGTTTCTCCAATTTTAATTTTCTTAAATTTTTCTTCTTCTTTTTATTTTTAATTTTGTAATTTATAATTTGTTCAAATTTTTAGTGCTTATTTAATTAATTAGTTTCATTTAAATTTATGTTATTTTAATTTGAACTACTTTTTTTATTTTAATTTTTAAATTTTTGTTAATTTTTTAATTTTTTTTTTATTTTTTTCACTGAATAAATTATTTTTAATTTTCTTTTATTTTTATTGTATTTTTTTTTTAATTTGCTTAATTGTTTAATAAAAGTAATTTTCTTTCTTTTTTTTTGAAATTAATTTTTTTTATTTCTGAAATTAATTTTTTTTTAATTTTCTTCAACTGTTTTATTAATTTTAATTTTCTAAATTATAACTTGTTTAAATATTTTAATTTTTATTTATTTTTGTTTTTATTTTAATTTAAATTTTTTGTAATTTTTAAATTTGTTTAATTGTTTTATTTTTCTTTTACCTTTACGCATACATACATACACATGTAGTACATTCAAAGCATATTTTTTTCTCGCAGTGCAAATATATATTTATTTCACACATTATTCTGTACGCCGCCTTGCTGATTTAAATCCCTAAAATGTGGAGCAACCTTCGCCAGTTAAACAAACAGACACACAGCTTAAGCGGCGCTCTTTCTTCGGCTTTCAGTGATTCCCTCCGCGTACGCGCATTGCTGCACAATTTATTATTTATTTATTTCACATTACTTTTATTTTTATTTTTGGCGATTTTTGTATTGGGGGAAGATCTTGAAACTGGTTTATGCGAGCTGTTTGTGTCATGTCATGGGAATTGCGGTTCCGAAGTGCTGATGATCGTAGTAAGTGCTTCGAGGGCTTACACATGTGTATGTATGTATGTATAGTCAGCTTGTATTCAGGAATATTTTTTTTCGCGTGGGAGCTCTGTGTGATTTTCTTTGTGCGATTTTGGCGATAAAGAAATTAATTTGTTCAATAAAAACAGCACAATGAGATTTAAGCAGCAAGTGATCGATCGCAACCCTTAAAGACTGTTGAGAATGTAGAAAATGATTTGATTGAGTAATATGTATGTAAGATTTGTGTGCGAAGTGGTTGATCAACTTATTGCAGAAGTTGGCAAGATTTGTTGGTGCGATTGGATTTAGAAGGTTGACTGCTTGGGATTTCTTACAAGTTATATAAAAGAGCATGTTCTTCAGTTAGCATTCACACACACGCTCATTTGTTCGCTAATTTACGATCTTCTTCTAAAGAAAGTCGTGTAAACTGGTGAGGACACTTTTAAATAAAACTTCTGAGTCAGATTCTAATAAACACTGCATAATCTATTAACCGTGATATGAGTTTGAGACTTCAAGTTGATATGACCAATGTATTCTTCTGACATAGTTTATAGATCGGTGCTCACGTCAGTTTTGTGATACCGCCTTCTACATCAACGAATGAAAAATCAAAATTTACACCTTATAAACTCTTCTTGACAATTCGATAAGCTGGCAAAAGAAAAAGCTCAGGTTCAGGAGCTGAAGCTGAAGCAAGAAGCACCTCTGTTATAAAACTAGCAGACTTCTTTTGAGACTCTCCTATATAAGAAATACGTTCGAGGGATCGATATACCTGATATTAGACAAAGGTTTACAATCACAACTAGATAGTTCCTGCATAAAGGTTCTGTATTATCTCACTGAACCCTCCAGGGTAACTTCGACGTAAGAAAAAATAAAATGAGATACAATTTTAAAGCTATTCGCTAGTTAAACTCACACCACAGTTTTTTTTATTAAGAAGCTTTTTGCATAGCTCTCAGTATGAACTAAAATTATGTTTGAATAAAGTCAACAGCCGAATTCGCTCAGAGGACACACCTCTCATTATCATGGTAAAGGTAAATCTCTTTGGTACACTACACTCTATAGTACTAGTTGCGTAGGCCAAGGTCATGTAGAAGTCATCATTTTTTTTATTGAAACTGGGTATATTTTGATATTTTTTTTTATTAATATTTCGGAATCTTTACGTGATCTGCCAACCAATTTAGTTAGTTTGGTTATTTTTTCAAAATGTATGGAATTACTTATGGTAGATGCGCATGTCGGTTATGACAACCTAAACTAAATATTTTAAAATCTCATTAAACCCATTTAATTGTCTCGAAAACCTTCAATTCATTAAAACCCACTAACGAGCACTTCATTAAGTTTTTAATTCATATCTCACATCCTCCCCCCTACTCTTCCACATCACTTACCCAAAAGCATAGCCGCGCTTCAACTGAGGATCGCGAGTCGCCAAAGCTGCCTTAATTTTTAAATGCGAAAATCCAGCTGCACAGCTCCGCAGCTTTATCTCTTTCATTTAATTTTATAATGCCTTAGAGAGATTTTTTTTCTCGCAGGCGCTTTTTGTCATCACTAAAAATGCATTAAATGTGATTGTCTGAAATCTGTTGATTTAATTGATGTACGGTCAAAGGAATCTTTAGCTCACAATGCGCATACACGCTTATTTGCCAGCGTCGCAGAAGCAGCTGCACTCGCTCGACTCTAACCGCTTCATTGGATGCGACTCGAGTTGCTTGTTAATTGCCTTAATGGTCTAAAATACGAGCGAACATTTAATTGGCCGTGGGCGGCAATGGCTATGAGTAGGGCAAAAACAGCAAGAATAACGCTCAGAAAGAACTCTTCCATACAAGTATAAATCAAATAAATAAGCAGTTTCAAAAAATATGAACAATAAGTGCGGTCGCTAGATTTGAGACAAATCCCTCACGAATGGCCTACAGTAATTGCAAATTGAATTGAATTGAATTATGCAGACGGACAGCGATTCTATGTGAGTGACTGAGTGGGGTAAGGCGCACAGTTTGACTGTCACTTTGCAGCTGACTTAAGCGTTCCAATGCCCATATAGATAAATATATGAATATTTGTGTGAACATATGTAAGTATTTATGAATATTTGTACATATGTTAGCATGTATGTATGTATGTGTACATGTCTTGACATATGCTGAGTTCAGCTATTTGTTCAGGGTTTGCACAGGGTTGCGTGACAATGTGGCAAAACTGAAGCGATGAATCAACGCTCTGCGACAATCACTGTTGCTCCTAGTCGGCGCCGACTTAAGATAAGTTTTTGCTGAAATTGAAAATGTGCACGCACATATACATACATATACATATGTACATATTCATATATTGTTATGCATTTTTGTATTAGAATGCGGATGTTTTATTGTTGATAAATCATTATAATACATTATAATTTAGCCATAAATCGCGTTGAAAAAATGGAATTACGCATAGCAAATATATTTTATAGCAAAAATTCTAAAGTTTCGAAATTTATTCTCATTCCTGTTTGACCTATCTGCCTTCATTACTTGTTTTAGTTAGGATTAACATACAAATGTGTAAATTTGAAAAACTATTAGTTATGTACTTACATACGTACATATGTGTACTTTTCCAGAGAAAATTTACCAATAAATCTATTGCAGAAATCTCATTAAAGAGTGTAAAAAATTGTGGCCTTGTCCTTAGCAAATTGGATGTATAGTAGATTTAAAGAACCGCCCAATAAAACTAAGCTTTTAGAACTTATTTTTTTCGATACTTGAAATTGCATTTCTCTGACTTTTATTATCGAAATCTTCAAAACAAAAACTTTTATTGTAAAACAAATTTCGAAAATAAACAACACCAACAATTGTGTTTTTGCAATAAAATATTGATTTGTGACTTGTGCTCAGCCCAGTACCTGCGATGCCTCCACACCTTTCCCCTGCAATCAATATAAAAGCGGGCGCTGCCGCCAAAGCTGATGATGCTTACAAAATCGATCGGCGGACATGAAAGATTTTCGACTCGAGCTAAGCGGCGGTTAGCGGTTTATTTGTTTGCCGAAAGATAAAAAAACGAAGAGCGAAAGTAATAAAATGCAAAAACTTTACACGAAATTATTTGTATATTTGTGTCTGCCATAATTGTTTGTTGTTTTATGGGCGTGTAGTGTATTGATATATATGTAAATACAAACAAGCTTATTTATGTGTGAGTGTGTGTGTGCGTGGTGTTTGCAAGTCCATTTGTGGCATTACAATATTTAATTTGTATCACCTGAAAAGGTGAAATCGGTTATAAAAAAAAACTTAAAGCAAATAAACGCAATAAATGCAAGGCAAAGAGTAGGATTTAAAACAAGAATAACAAATAAAAACTAAATCACTAAAGAAAACAAAGCTGCAAGGAGCTTTGTGGACTGGGTGTAAGTGATGTTGTACTTGCATATGTATGTGAATAAGCATGTGTATATGCATGCATGTATGTGTGTTTTCAGATGATATGTATAATAAAACTTGAAACAAAACACGATCATCAATGCTGCAGAACAATAAAATTGATGATCAAAAAGAAACTGACACGACTATAAATATACATATGTATGTATGTCTGAATGTATACATATATATCAGTATGTATGTATGTATGTATGGTATGTAATATGAATGAGTAGTTGCGAAATCAGGCGGCAAGGGGGCGAAAGAGCTGCTTTCTAGTAAATAGCTGGATGTGCAATGTGCTTGGACAATTGCCTGGACGAATTTGGCTAAAACGCTTACCAGGTCGAAAACAAAGAGTTTTTACATACACAAACACTTACAAAAAACGAAAACATGTTAACTTAGGCTGCATCAAAGCAAAAATATCTTCCACAGGACCATTTTCTACACCATAAAAGGATATATTTATCTTATCTTTATCTTGATCTGAGCAATTTGTTGGGAGTTTCTAGTGTTAATTTGTACAAGAATACTAGAAGTCGCAAGGGCTGAATCAGGCGAAAACGGCAGATCGTGGTGGCATCATGATATTGGTTGAAAATTTGGTGAAAAACTCACGAAAAATCAATGCAATATGCGACGGTGCAAAAACCAAAAGTTGTCCGCCCATAATACAAGCCTTCCTGCAAACGACGCATAACACTCAAATAATATTCGTTGTTGACAGTTTGGCTGGTCGAAAGGAATTCGGAGTGCACCACACCTCGATTATCAAAGAAAACTGTCAATATAACCTTAATTTTTGACCTGTTTTGACGTGGTTTTTTCGGCTTTGGCTCACCTTTGCCACGATATTCGTCCGATTGATCGACTGTTTCCGGGTCGTAAGCATAGATCTAAGACTAAGTACCAGTAATAACACGTTTCATAACATCCTGGTAGTCGAAAAGCATTGTTTTACAGATGTTAGCGCAACGCTGTTTTTCGAAAAAACTGTGAGATTTTGGAACCAATCGTGCTATCACTATTCTTAGATTCAAATGATCTTTCTAAATGGTTTTCAGTGATCCATGCGATATTTCAACGATGCCAATAAGATCTCTGAATTTTAATCGTCGAGTCTCAATCTAGAATTCTTTTATTTTAAAGACGTTTCGAATATCAGTTGATTTTGATTGCCGTCTTGGACGTGGTTCAACGTCAAACCGTTCTTGAACCATTTTGAATAATTTGTAACAACAAAAACACTTGCTCGCGACAAAGAATTATCTTCTAAGGCCTTTTCCAACATTCCTAACGTTTCGTCCCGAGAAATTTGATCCGGCTCACAAAATTAAAGGGTACTTCTTGGTTGAATAATTTCACTTATCGTAAAAATCGCCGAATGCGCTTTATGTACTACAGAATGAGAAGCATGTACTAACCATCAATGATAATTTTGATGTGACATTAGGCGTAGATGTCACTGACCGTCATACCAGCTTAGAAAAAAAAGTATTTCAACATATGGGTTTTCGCGCGAAATTTCGATTACAAAATCTTACTATTTTTTGCCCACAGTACATATGGACATTGTTTTGATGTCTGATTTCCGTTGACTCTACATATTTTACAATATTAAGTACGCACTTTTTTGTTATTGAAGGCTTTTTCTTATTTATGGCCACTCGCCTTTAATGCTTTATGCCTTTGTGCATTAAGTACCGTTATAATCACAAAAATATGCCAAAAACAATCATAATATTTGTTTTTATTTACGGCTAATGTTGGCTACTAGTGCTTTTTTATTACACGCCATGTTGTTGTTGTAATAATTGTGCTGAAGTACCACGTAGTAGGCGAATTGTTCCTTTTTTTTGTTTTTTTGGAGGAAAAGCGTCTAATTAGCTGGAAATTTAATGTTTATAAACATGTCGTGCACTCAAAAATTCAAAGAAACAAGTTAATATCTCTTCCTACGCAGAAACACACACAAACACATTTTTCACACACACACACGCATTTACTCAAATCCAAACACACATACATACATACATACATTGTAGAAAAGCCTTCATTCCCTTGCGCGGGCACTCTTCACTTCGCACTCGCCGCCCTCTCTCGTGCCTCCCCTCCCCTGCAGCCTTCTGCCGTGCCACCCCCTATCAGCGCCCGCTTGGCTGTCAAGCGTTTTGAAGCGCTTTCTGTTTTATCTTCCAGCAACTATTGCTCGTAAACAGTTGAAATTTATTTGAAAACAATAATAATATGATTTCTTCGATTAAGATTTTGAAATGTTGCCCACTAAATTGCGGCCTGCTGCCGGTTGCCGTTTGCGTGTTGGTTCTTGCGTGCATGTTGTTTGCTGTTTGTTATTGTTAAGCTTTTTGGCTGCAAATGAAAACATCAAACGACAAAATAACCGACACATTCATTGCTCATCAAACAAAATACAAAGCATAACAAAGGATAAACGTAAAAATGCGTACAATATGCGCGTATGTATGTCTGTACATATGTATGTGTTTTGGAAGACGAGATGCCCGCTAGGAAAAATATGCTGATTGGTGGCAACATACTTCTTCGAGGTAAAAAACGTAAAAAAAAATCTTTTTTGGTCAAAAAATTTTACTAATATGTAATTGAGAAAATGAACTACCAATTTTTGATCTGATCAAAAATAAAACTATGGTCAAATTACACTTTTTTAAAGCAGACATTTTATCAATTTTGCATTTTTCGACCATAGGGCATATGGAGGATAGACAATATCTTCTAGCAGAATTTTTTTTAATTCTTAAAAATCGCATTTTTTAGGCTGACACACTGGGTATGCCCAATAAGTAAATCCTTAAAGGGTTACTTGGGTTTACGGGTTCCCAGAAATCGATTTTTTTATTGTCTTATTAAATTTCAGAACACCTCTAAATTATTGTCCTAAAGTTGATTCGAGTAATAGTGTAGGAGATACAGCCTTGAGGAATTGTGCGCTCGAGGTTAGCTAGGCTAAGTGCACCATCTTTAAACGCTTTATTCTCGAAACTGTATTTTTGAAGTTGGTTGGCAAAATTCCTCGCGAACTACTTAACCGATCTTCATGAAATTTTGCACAGATCTTTGAGATACAATTGTTGGACGAACATTTTTTTTCGATTACAAGTACCTATTTGAAAAAAATGTCGCAAAATTTTCACTAAAAATTTCATATTTTTGTAAAAATGTCTGCCGAATATCCCATTTTCAATTTTTTTCCTCCATCCAAGTTCTAAGTTAAGGTTTTAACTAAAACAACATTTTTTGACTTTAGATGATCCTGTAAGAAGTTATCTTGACAACGCGGGCGCATGTTTTTTCCGAGGGGTCACCGGAATCGCATTGGCTGAGTGTAAAATATTTTTTTTCGAAAAATTTCAGAAGTTCTTTATTAATATAGTATGTATGTAGCAATAAAAAACTCGAAAAATATATTTAATTTTTTATATGAGTAAAATTTGTTGAAAAAAGGTTCGAGGAAACCCATGTAACCCTATAAGGAATAGGTTCAGACCCACTCGTTTGCCTTACAGAATGAGCGCTAGATACATTGATAATCACAAAAAATACTAATTTCTGTGGAGTGTTTCTTTCTTCCTATCATAGAAAAAGAAGAGCATGCCAAAGCTGTTCAAATCTCAAATCTTGCCAATACCGCCAATGTAGGGCGAACCACAAAACATGCTTTTATAACTAAGAAACGTGGGAACATTACATTTACAGTCTGCAACTGCTTGAAGATCGTTTTAAAGGATTACGAAGTTATGGCTTGTGATTTTTATTTGTGGTGGCTGCATTAAGATATTTTTCATATATAAAACGACAAACATATTTGCAAGAGTTCGACGAAATATCACTACTGGTTCTGAGATGAACTTTTGGAGCGTGCTTTGCACCCTACAACTAGCAAAATTTACTTCTACCCAGAGTCTGATGCCAAAGCTTTCTAAACGGCCAAGTTCCGCAGCGTGTCTTATGATCGTGAAAATCAAATATTTTGAGCGACAATTAACATTTCGACAATATAATTGACAATCTAGGGTTAGAGTAGTACAATACAACAAAAACAACCAAAATGTACAACAAAAAATTTTAACACCTCAAAGCATGTTAAATTTCCCGCAGGGCTCATTTGTATATTTATGAACGCATCTGAATCATAAACTTCATATGTATGTAAATATATTATCGCTGCGTGCATATGCTGGCACAGCAATGTGTTGCCTATGAGTCTGAGCGTGTTGTTTTGCCCACAAACCATTTTTTTTCCATCCTTCTCAACAATTTTTATGCTTTTCACACGCCTGCGATTACTTGCTTCCTTTCTTTTGGACGTTTGTTGCACTTTGCGTTATGTAACTAACAATGTTGTTGCTATACTTTTTTGTTGTTGTAACCCCAGTGAGATTTCCCGCAATTAAAAGCATTTCTCTAACAATTACAACTCATAATGCGCTGCCGGTTCGAAAGTGCATTCGGCAGCCGCCAAACATGCCGCACTGACACTCAGCCAACCTCACAACGCCCCCCCAACAACCCGCAGCATACCCACCGATTAGCTCATCTGCTGCGATCAAAGGATTTCACAGTGGCGCGCGTGTTAAGGCCGATCGCCGAAACGCTGTGAAGTGTGCCGACATTTAACGTCAACCACCGCCAAGCCACCGCCCCCCCCGACTGCACTTACATTGCTACTTAGTGTAAAATATGTATAAGCGGTAGACAGTGAGGGCGTTTGGCCCAAACGGACGGGCAGACTTTGTGGCAGCAGGCAGGCCAGACTGCCTGACTACCCGCCGGACTGCCTACTGCGGCTGCACAGTGAGAAGGTTAGCGAGTATCATTAAACGCCCCTCGCGGCCTTAGCTCCTCTCCAACATTTCCACGCAAATCAGCTACACTTTCTTGCCACTTGGAAATTTTGTAAATTTTTACCAACTAAATACAAACGACGCTGCTTGCTACCGATCGACTGCGGTGCGTTTGAATTGCAAAAACAAAAATTGAAAATTATAAATTATGAGCAATGCAGCAAATTGCGAGATTACTTACGCCAGCAATAACTGTCCAACTGTGCGGCATGCGGTGCACTTACTCATACCTCTCTCTATGCCATTGGACGTGCGTAGCGTCTCTGCGATCTGCAGTGATCTTCAACGATCTGCGCTAATTCTTAATGATCCGCGTTGATCCCAGTTGATCTTCGCTGAAGATTTCATTGATTTTTGCAATGAATTTCATTGATTTTTGCAACGCATCGACGCTGTGCAGCGCATCAGCACTCTCCACCTATGCTTGCGTTCGTGATCGTGGCAGTGATCGTTGCGAAATCGCGGCACTTAGCGCTTGTGGTGCGCCATGTTGCGGCATTTGATTAACGATTTGCGCGTTTCACTGTTGCCGTTGCCGCCATCAATTGATTTTCAACACGAACTTGTTAAATATATTTCAATAAATTGATTTTCAAGCTCATTATTGCCAACTGTATAAACATTGTAACGTTATTTTTGTATGCAATTACATTCTGCCTTCTCAATATCCTGTTTACATGTGATTTAGTGAATATTTTAGTGGATACAGTCTGCTCTCAATGAAATGCAAATATTCAGTGCATATTTTCAATATAAATGAGATAAGCATTTCCGTGTTCTTATGTAGAAAAAATAATCAAAAGAGAGTTATTACAAAAACGTGTACTTGCATCAATATCAATCGGCATCGGCCGTGTACGCGGCATCAATTTGTATTGATAGAGGCTGTGAAGATTAATGTTTCCGAATAAATAAACCTTTATATATAAATACATAGTGCTGTATATGGCATTTATGAGGCAACAAAATAATTATTTATTCAATAAATCTTCTCATTTTATGTGATTCTAAAATATGCTAATTATACAAGTATTATAGGTAGATTTATTTTTTAAAATAACTTTTTCTCTTTCCTGCCGAATACCAATCAATATTTTTTAAACTATCTAAATTTGTAAAAAGTATGGCCTAAACACCGTAATTAGTAGCTAAAATTTACTTATACCCATTTTCAATTTCTAACCGTATTCTTTACGTTGGATTTTTTTGATAGCGGACCAAAACCAGTTTGTGCAAGAACCGAATCCGCTCGACCTTCACAAGCGACATCGCTTCGCTCTATGGGCTCCTGAAAAGTTCCAAGAAGATACGACTTTTTCGAGCTATTTTGTTAAGCGATAGGGCCGATTTCTGACTCAATAGGTATGTAAAGAAGCAAAATTTAAACACTTGGGACGAAGACAACCTGAACTTTGGAACGGTTTAGTGTGCTTCGTGGGTCGGTGGAATCATCGGTCAAATAAATTATGGTCGAAAGAGAACTTTATTTTTTTAAGTTTTTCCACTTTAATTCGGACGATGTCTGAGTGTGTTCGATAGTTTCTTATTTTCGCAAAAAGTTTGTCGATTTATGCAATGACAAACAAAAATAAAAATTGAAGAACGAATTTGCTGGAAATTTTCACTGGAATCACGGCTGTAGAATCCGTGAAATTATGTTTTGGGGAGTCTACTTTATTACCAACACAAGTGTTTGAGTGGTCCAAAGCATTCAGTGATGGTCGGGAAGCCATCGAAAATTTTCTCTTTGTTAGTCGTTCATTTATCCTGTTAATGACGATAACATCAAAAGAGTTCCACAAAAGGAGCAGTACTTGAAAGAAAGTTGACGTCAGAGAGACAGCAGAGGATCGGACCTCTCATCAATATCAATACGTAGTATAAAAGAAAGTCGATTTTTCTGTCCCTAAAATGTGATGTCGCCAATAATTAAATTTTTTCCTCTTACGCTGCAAACGCCGGGGTCGGCGGGAGCGTGCCTATAAATAGCGCGCCGGAGGCCGCGGTTCTCCCTATAGCACTTTGAATTTAGCAGCGATCGGACGCGTTTATTATCGGAACTCTCTAGCGAGGAATATTTAAACGGAAATGATGAGGTATATGCGTACTATTTCAAACTGATCCTTCCTAAAAAATAATACAATTGCTAAATATATGGAATAGTAGAATAGAACTGCAACCAACAAGCTCAATAATCAGTCTATGAACTATGGACTCCAGTGTGAATTATGGAGCCGTATTTCTATTGTCACACACCAACCCAAAAGCAATGCTTTATTAACACACGAAATACTTTCATGATCCATTGTTTTGTAAACTAACAGAAGTTGCTTCACAAAAATGCTATATCTCATTAACTAATAGTTATAATCTAACTAAATGAAATCATATAGATGGTAGTGGTAGTATTATCTACGGATCACCCAAAGTAAAGCGTAGACGGGTCCTCTAGTTTAATATATAACATGACAAGAAAGCACTTGGAAATTATAATTAAATGGGTAAATGATATTTCAAAAAACTGTCCTTAATTACTATGCCAAATATGAGCGATTTTTACAACGGATAAGAATATAGAACAAAAATTTGTCTCAATTTCATATGCGGTATCATTACAAATGTTGGAAAAGGCTTACAGTGATTCAGTTTTATCAAAAACACAAAGCCGATTGAGAGATCATTGAAGACATGTCTCGTGCTGGACGACTGATGAAAATATTAAAAAAGTTAAAAATATAGTGCTTGAAAATCGTCAGGCAAGTGCTAAAGATATGGCAAGAGAGCTCCACATGAATGATTTTTGGTGGATATTTTGGGTATGAATCACGTTCTCACTCGACTTGCCTCGATAAAGATGAATTTTTCCAAAAAGAGTACCGTAAACAGATCTCGTTGGATATATTTGATTGTGCGAATTTCGCTCCCACATTCATGAAGAGCATTATAACTGCCGATGAGACATGGTTTATGAGTTTAAAATGCAAACAAGAGCCGAAACCAAAAAACGACGCCAAAGCCGCTCAAAATGTTAGGTGTTGGTAATTCCTTTTTTCGATATTTGTAATTTGGTGCAACATGAATTTGTTCCGGAGGGCAGACGGTCAATAAGGAGTCCTATTTGGCCGTATTGAGGCATTTGCGTGCGAACATCCGTGGAAAGCGCCAAAATTGTAGAAGAACAATTCATGGGTTTTACACGATGATAATGCACCATCGCATCGAGCAACGATTGTGACCGAACTTAGAGTCAAAAACGCAATGAATGTCATCGATGAAATACGGTATTCACCAGATTTGGCAACTGAAATTGTCGCTCCCATTTTCAGTCGATCGCACAGATAAAACGAAATTCGGTGAAGGGCTGAAGATCAACTCAAAAAATGCTTATGAAAAGGGTTTCGAGGACTGGAAAAATCGTTGGCATAAGTGTATTATTTATTATTGTTCTGTGGGGATTAAACTAAATAAATATTGATGTGTAATTAAATATTTTCTGTTTTATTTACATTTACATACCTTTTTGTCACGTATGAAAAAATATATGAAGTTATCCAGTAGAGGAACTCATAAAGTAAGCTTTAAACTTACTCCCTTATAATCTGATACCTGGAATGTGTCTTAAAATCGAAAATTTCCCTCCTAGTAAATTTACTATTCAGTATAGCTTGAAAAAGCTTTAATTTCTAAAAGCAATATTATATTTAACATGCCCTTCCATCCACCTAAATGTCGAACTGCTAGTCAGTAGCGCCGCTACTCAAAGCTTGTTCGTTTATGCTTTTTTAATACACTTCTAGCTTCGGATTTTTTTGTTGTGTTACTCGTGTGAGAAACAGCAATTCATCTGCGGATCATTTCATTCATAAAATAGAGGCACACGCAAAAATCTACGCGAAGGTATGTCGGAAATCAGCTGCTGGCGACTTGAATGAATTCACACACTCGCACACATACTCACAAGCGACTCCGAACACGCATAAGCACACCAATACATACATACACATATATGGATGTTCATTTAACAACCGCAACCGCCACCGCCGCCACTACCGTTGTCAAACACAAAGACACGCATACACATATCGACGCTACAATTCTGACCACCTGTCGCCCGGCGTCCCACCCCAACAACACCCGCCGCCAAGTGCCACCACAACCAGCCAACACGCGCACACACACATGCATGCGCTTGCATCTCATTGTGACTTTAGTGCGGATTTGTTGGATGGATCTCCCGGTGTTTGCGCTGCTTGCGGTGTGTTGAGACTGCGGCGTCGAGTGGATTTTCTATTTTACCACACATTAATTCATAGTTGTGGCGCTTTTACTCAATGGAACTGGTTTTGCTGTAAGCCTGTCAGCGATTTGGTTGCTGGATGCTGGAAGCTGGGGCATGTTGCCACAATTGTTGCTAACGCGCTGGTTGTGGCCCGTTGTTGCTGCCCTGCTGATTGTTATTCACCCATCCATTGAGCTCACCTGATCCCAACGGACAGACGAACAGCCGGACGGTCGGCAAGCTAGCCAAGCGACCAACCAGCTGCTCATCCGGTCTTCTGGTCAATGTGAAATGTTTGCGCACATATTTAACAACAATAACAACAACAACTAATATCTACAGCAACAACTCAACGAGCACAGTGAGGAAACAACACACAGACATGTATGTTCGACAGTCGCTGACCAGCAATTACAGTAACAATAACAAATAACAAATGTTGCTGCTGCTGTTGTTGGCTAGATGCTGGTTGTTGCTTTGTAAAGCAAACAAAGCGGCCGAAACGAAATACTCAATGAATTTCATTGATCAACAGGCGAACTCACAAATGTGTTGCGTACAAATGAGATCACAACAACAACAACAGCAGTACTATTCACCAGAATTACGCGTAATGCAATAATAAAAGGTAGAATTAGTGAAAATGAAGTGGAGATTAAAATTTAAGAAATTCACTGAAATAAAATTAAATGTTGGTAAGAAGAAAAAGTGCAATAAAAAATAGAAATACAACAACTACAACAAAATTAGTAATAAAATTAGTTGAAAAATACACAGGCAACGCCATTCAAGAAGCGCTTGTATGAAGCCAAATCACAAGCGCTGCTTTTACTATGGCAATGACTGTGGACCGAGGCTTTCGATCGGCTACATACATATGTACGTTATCTACGACTAGCATCTGCCATCTGCCGAGTCGTAATAGAGGAAAATAAGCGGAAGAAACGGCTGATCTGGCTGAGGTTGAGGCGCACACCGAAATGGTCAGCGCTTTCCGCTGACCGACAGACGAGGCAGACTGATGGCGTTAAAATGTGAGTGTGTTCGTACATATGTACTATATATTTATAGATATGTATGGCCGAATTAATATCCATATACATGCAGATATGGGAAGTGTAGGCATGTATGTGTGACTTTGGTCAAGCATACATTGCAAAAGTCGTCTAAATAATGTATATATACACACATATACTAGAACTACATATATACAAACATATACATATATCCAATAGAAGCTTAGCATGTACATGCATACTTATACTTGCGGCACTGGCCCACCGCTCTACAGCAACACCAGCTAAATACGTAGCAATCAACCTATTTCAGCACATCCGCTCACCGGTCGATTGCGTATCACGCCAACAACAACAACACTAACAACCGAAATGACTAATGAAAAACTAAATAACAACAACAATAGCAACGGTAATAATAAGAGGGCTTCAAGCAAATGCAGCGCTGCGTTGACTGTGTCAAAATGCACCAAGAGGAAGGATGTTGTCGCCTTTGAAGAGGCAAAATAGAGCATGAGCGAAGTAGGATTAGCGCAAAAGAACAGCAAAAAGTGGAAATCAAACTCGGCAAGGAAAAGTGTTAAAAGCAAAGCAAAATAACGAAGAAACGTTAACTTTGATTACATCAAAGCTATGTATAATACCCTTTACAAATAAAAAATATTGCCATACAAGGACTTGATCAGTTATATGACAGCTATAAGCTATAAAGAAGTCGGATCTGAACCATATTTTGTGAGCTTATAGCATTGCCATGGACAATGATTTATGTCAAATTTCGTGAAGATATCTTGTCTAATAAAAACGTTTTATATACAAGGACGTGATTTTGATCAGTCAGTTTGTATGGCAGCTATAGACTATAGTGGTCCGATCTGAACGATTTCTTCGAAGATTTTACCGTTATCTTGGATAATAACTCATGCCAAATTATGTAAGGATACCTCGACGAATTAAGAAGTTTTCCATACAAACACTAGATTTTAAACGGTCAGTTTGTATGGCAGCTATAGGCTATTGTGGTCCGATCTGAACAATTCGTTCGGAGATTGTAGTGCTATCTCAGGAAGTAATATGTGACAAATTTCTTCAAGATATCTTGTCTAATAAAAAAGTTTTACATACAAGGACTTGATTTTGATCAGTCAGTTTGTATGGCAGCTATATGCTATTGTGGTACGATCTGAACAATTTGATTGGAGATTATGTCATTCTCTTGGACAATTATCTGTGTGAAGTTTCGTGAAAATATCTCATCAAATGAAACATTTTTTCATACAAGCACTTGATTGTGATCGAACAGTTTGTATAACAGCTATAGCCTATAGTTTCTCGATTTCCCTGATTTCCCTTTCTGAAAATTTTAAAATCGATATTTCGAAAATTAAAAAAGAAACCGACAGGGACCTGGTTAAATACGTTCCATTCTCATCTGAGAGAACATTCACATATATATTCGTATATATATCTTTCGCAAGCTCTTTCACATTTCCTATTGAAAGTTACAAGCTTTGTGGCAAATTAAATGTTAAATCCTGTTTAGGGTATAAAGAAATCGCAAAGCGCCACATGCAGATTTTTTTACTTGGCGCTTGCATATGTATTGGTAAATATTTATTTATACAGCGTCTTCTACCAAGCACAGCAAACGCACAAGTTGTATGCCACGGAAGTTCCCAACATGCAAAACAGTTAATATGCCTAGGCACAAGCGATCAACGGCGATCGTTATCGCTGCACGCATAAATGTTTGTCTGTATGTCCGCCAATCTATTTCAGTTGCTAAGTTGTAGATCAGGATATATTTCCGGAATGACAAATGCATGGAAGTCTTTGATTTCTTTCTTTTTCGCCTTTTTTTTCTCTGTCATTATTTTAGTTACTGTTTAATAGCTGCGCTACGGCTTTACTGACGCTGGGAACCAAGCCCACGTTTCTACAGCAGTCGTCAGAAATGCCAAGATTAGCAAAAGTCAATTTGTTGCTTTGCATTAAGGTTATGCTTATGAGTAGGTTGCCACATGTGTGTTATATTAATTAATGGCCGCTATTTGCCGACCACCTTTGCAAAGTGAGATTAAAATAGCAACGAAGTAATGTGATTATTAATCATTAAGGTAATATATGTGATTACTTGTAATTGGTGAAAGTTTATTTACTCCAAGGGTGGCTAATCTCGCATCACGTCTTGTGAAATATAAGTGGCTTTAGTTTCACGTCATTACGATATCGGAGAAAGTTGTACTAATTGATAGGGATCATACTTGACAGCTTAAGGGGTTATAACCACTTACAAGCGTTTATTTTAATTTTTTTAAAGAGAAATTTTAATGATACAAACAGACTGCAAATTGAATGTAAATTATTAATTGACGAGTCGTTTTGAAAAATGTTGGGTTCTCTTGGTTCCGTAGCCGAAAGGGCTCACAAACGACTCAGAGTGAGATGGAATGCTTTAAGGATATGTTCTGGAAAGGCTTTAGTAACGACGATACATCGACCACACTGCGGACGCAGCATACTTCAGACATGCATAGACCGCCATTCACAATGGGTCCATTAGCACATTCACCAACTCCCTCTTAATGAAAGGCGTACTTGGAGTCAAACCACCATCCATTGCAGACGAAGAGCCGGAGTTGCCGCGAGAATCGTGAGTGATCCTTGCAGCTTCGTTCTGTATACTGTAGCAGGTAAAACTCCTACTTATCCAGAATAGACCCTGACATATTAAGCATATGTTCAGCGTGTAACGAGTACCCGCATGACACTAGCCAATGCTTTGCATGCCCTGTTAACCCTACTAATCTGACAACCCCTCTCCGTATGGTCCGATCCCCTCGAAACAGCGCGTTTTCTGTGCCTACCGTTGTATGATCTCGATGACAACTCATTTAATCCTTACCAACCTAACGGGGATTAGGTACCTATTAAAACAAAAGCAACAACAGACAACAAGAGAGATACTGGAACACCTTCTATATATATATTTCTGTCCAGTCTTATGTAGAATTCGTCTTAGATAGAACTTATCTCAGATATTTGCTTTGCAGTACAAGGGTGTCAAAATTAGATATCAAGTCCTTCTTAAGCTCGCAAAAGGGGTTGACGTTCTGTATGATAAATAATTAACTGAGCCTCCATCTGGCATTACTAAAGTCTAGTAGGTGTCCGTATGCTGGGGCAGCTGGCCGATGTAACAAAACCTAGCCTAACCTGATCCCGTAGCCGATCTCAAGAATAGCCTCTGAAAATAGGTATCTGAAGGTAAGTAAGATTTTTTTTGCTTAAAATTAACTCAAATCGCAAAACCCCAAAAAAGTATTATTAAAATTATATCCATAAGTACAGGTGATCGAAAGACTGGTCAAAATTTTCATTTTTAATGAAAAAGCCACAATAGTAGTTTCCCAAAATATTCCGGTGGAAAAATGTACACTTCAAAGTGGTTTCAAAAATGGAATTCCAAGGGATGTTACGAAGGTGGTTAACTTTACAAAGAAGCTTAGAGTTACTCTCGGCTGTAAGGCAGAGTGGAGTGGATTCCACGCTCGACTTACTACTGGGGGGTAGCACTATCCAGTGGTTCACTAATGGCTCGACAACTTCGAAATTATAGCAGGCATTGCGGGAGCGCATACCAAACTATCCCTAACAATGGCATGTTTTCCGAGCATCTTTCAAGCAGATGTTTTTGCTAAAAGTCAGTGTGCAAAAATCAATCTTCATCGCTACTATTGCAACCAGCGCATCGCTATAGTCAGCGATAGTCAAAAGGCACTAAAAGCGATCTTAGCTTATGTGATCAAATCGCTTTTTGGGAGTAGTGTATAGGGTTACTTAACATCCTATTAGTTTGCAACCGTGTACACCCGGGTGCCGAGGCATGAAGAGGTAGCCGGTAATGAGCTGACGAACTTTCCTGCTCAGAGGCAGCCTACTGGACGATGGGGCCAGAACCGTACATTGCGTTGGGATTCCACACCATAAAGAAGTTCTCCGCACGGAAGAGTGTAGGGAGAGAACGCCACTGGCAGCAGAGAGCAGAAATGTGCCACGGCAAGCTACTACTGAGAGGCTACAACCTTATAAGGTTTAGGGATATGATCAACCTCCCCCGAGACAAAATCCGAATCCTAGTCGTGCTCTATACAAGGCACTACAGACTCAGGAAGCACTTGTCCAACATGGGCATAGTCTCTTGCGCAAACCGCCGGTATTACGAAATGGAACAGGAAACTCCAGAACACCAGAGACTAGATTGGCCAGCAATTTTTAGAAGCTGGCTCAAGGCCGTAGTTTCCATCTACGCGGACAGATCACATCAGTCGCGCCCAGCAAGCTCCTAGAATTGTTCTGAGTGCTATGTATACCTTTGTGACCATATTTGATATAGGTGAAGGCACAATAGACCATAGGTCAGTGCAAAGCATCAATTATTTTATATCTATTTATCCATCTATCTATTCCCTCGATCAATACCAAAAAACATAACTAAGCAGGTCATGTGAAAATTTCAAGTCGATAGACGTCTTAGAATTTTTCTCCACGAAAACAGCGTTTCAAGAAAACATTTTTTTTAAATTCACAAGTGAATATACGAAAAACAAGATTGCCTGTTTTAAAGATAATTTTCTTTTTTTTTGTAGGACAATAATATTTTGCACTTCGATATTTTCAAAACTTTATTTAGAGATAGAAAAGTAGCGGAACTATTCTATTTACATTTGCATACATAGTACGAGTATGTGGAACCATCCGTAGTAAAATAAAAATATCTACACAGCATCCTCCGAATGCTTAATATAGTATTTTCATAACCTCTCGTAGAATATGCATACGTTGGAAATAAAAACCAACAACACAAACAAAAAGCGTGAGAGTGCAACAAAATGGGGAGGTGTAGCGTGGTCAGTACCAACACAAGCGCAAACGATCGCTTTCATTGTTTAAACACATACTAACACACACCACATACATATGTATGTGTATAAGTATGTAGATATGTATGTGTGTAAAACAAAGCGAAAAAGGCGAAGAAAAAGCATATTTAATTTGAAGCAAACTAGCAATGATTAGGCACATCCGGTTTACTAACCGAAAAACTGTGCTCGTATGTGCCACAGCGTGAACGCGCGCACACACACATGCAGGCCCGCACACATACACGCTTCAACGTTGCTCACATGTAGATAAAGTTAATGACAATGATGCTGGCACTACTACTGCGGTGGCTGCTGTTGCTGCTAACGTTCTAGAGAGATTGTTGCTGCTGCTACTGCTGTAACCTTTGTTGTTGTTGTAGCGACTGTTTTTATAGCTGTAGTTGCTTATTTGTAATTGTTGTGGTTCGTCTATTGATGCTGCTGCTGGTTGCTGATGATAATGTTGGTGCTGGTGTTGTTGTTGTTTTTATTGGTACTGCTGGTATTGTTATTTTTGTTGCTGTTGATGGTGGCGTTATTGCTGGCGTTACTAAGCCCCTCTTCTGGTATATATTCATATGTATATTGTTGTTATTGTTATTGTTGCGTTAGCCGATAATGACGGTGTTTGTTTGAACTACTTGTCCCGAGACTTCTTTATTCCTCTCCGACTGTATATTGATTGCCTGCAGGCTGGCACTGGTCATTAATGATGTTGTTGTGGCTACCGAATTGCGCGCGTCACTTTGTTGTTGCAGCGTACGAATGTGAAGACACAAAAGAATACAAACACGCAGCAGATTTTGCGCTGCCAGTTGTGAAGTGGCTGGGTTGGCCAGCCGCTGGACCATTTAGCTATTACCTGCCAGCCGAGCTTTAATCATCATTATTATCTTGCTCGTCAATGTGGTGCGCCGCAAACGTTAGCTGTGCGTACGCATGTGTTGGTGGCAACAACAGTAGCAGCACAGTTACAAATAAGCAAAAACAGCTATGAAGACAGTAGCAGCATAAATATATACAAGTTGTAATTATTGTTAATGCCGATATGGTGAAGTTCAAATTTCAAAAATACTAAATTAATTCTTTAGCGTGAATATATAATTTCCTATTTTTCATTAATCCGCCAAGATCCTGTTTAGACCTTTCCCTTTTATTTTAAGCTCATATTAAAATGAAATTTTCTTTAAATATCAGATATTAAATTTTTTTGTAATTTATTATTATATATAAAGGATGATCCATTTCGAGGCATATTAGCTGCGTCTCAGATGGATGAACCATCCGTTGAGTACAATTTTCGATAACTCTTTGGAGCATTTCGACTGGTAACTAGCGAACGACACGCTTGACTGGCTCCAAGGCCTGAATCGAAGCGGGATTGTCCGCATAGACTTAAGACATAACATGTTCTCACATGAAAAAGTCTAACGGTGTTATAACACACGCTCTTGGCGGCAATCGATCGACCCAAAACGTCAAATTATCTACTCACCGAAGTGTTCTCTCAATAAATCAATTAATTGATGCGATGTATGGGAAGTTACGCCCTGTTGTTGAAACAAAATGTTGCCGAGATCACGAGCTTCAATTTCAGTCATCAAATAGTCTGTTATCATGGCACGATAACGGTCGCAATAGGCGTTTACATTCTCATCGGCATCATTTTTGAATAAATACGAACCGATGATTCCAGCGTTCCTTAAACCATACCAAACCGTTGTCTTGGAACTTTTCAAGAACTCATAGAGCTAAGCGATCTAACTATAAGTTGAGCGAAGCTCACGAAACACTTTCTTTACGGAACGTGAGTTTTTGAAATAAAAATCACCCGAAAATAGTTAAGTTAAGGTTATATCCACTTGCCGATTTAAAAAAGTCAAAATTTTTTACATTTGTAACAGGTCAAATGAAAAGCCCCTGGGCGGATGAGAATTAAATACATATGATTTTTAGTTAGAAAGATCAGTGCAATGTGTCTGTCGCGCGAGCTCACTTTTGACTAAAAACAACGACGCAGTATCTGCTGGGGTGTTTCAGTAGAAATCATCCATGCAGTCACCTGCTTCAAGCGAAACCGCTTGAGGTCCTTCCTCAACTAAGTCGACGACGTAAGATAATACGCCAATCAGATTTCGGACGCAACTAACTTCAGACATGTATTGACTGCCATTCATAGTGGAGCCATAAACGCATTCACCGATCACCTCTCAGTGAATGGCATAATTACAGTCAAACCATTATCCATTGCAGACTGCCTTTAGTGCCTCAAGTTACCGCGACACTTGCCCAACTTCGTTCTGGATACTGTAGCAGGTTAAACTCCTACTTATCCAGAATATACCCCGAAATACCAAATATATGTCCCAACCCTACACATCTGACACCCCTCCCCTTATGGTCCGACCTCGTCGAAACAGCACGTTGACCTACCGTTGGATGACTCCGATGACCACTTATGTGAACCTCACCACCCTAACAGGGACTAGATAACCGTTACAACAACAGTAACATCAACAACATTGAGTTGATGATTCAGAGCAAAATTCGTAGATGTTCAAGTGTAATAAATCCGAGTTTTTGCGCCGATAAGTGAAAAGGATGATTCATGGCTCCATAATTTCATTCCAAAGTTCAATGGATCGTCATCTGTGTGGACTGCACACGATAAACCCGCTCCAAATCGCAGGAAAACGCAATAGTCGGGTGGCAAGGATATGTGTCGTTTGTATTTTAGAATGATTATAGAATAATTTTTATCGACAACCTTGAAAAAGGAAGAACCATCAACAGCGACTATTACAAAGCGTTTTTGGACCTCTCGAAAGACGAAATCACGTATTCTCCAGATTTGGCTCCCAGTGTCTATTTCCTGTTCTTAGATCTCAAAAGAATGTGCGCTGAGAATAATAAGGCGATAGCCGAAACTGAGACCTATTTGGAAACAAAGCACAAATCGAACTACAAACATGATATCGAAAAATTAAAGGATCGCTATTATTAGTTTATCACCCTTGGTTGTAAGAAATATGAAATCAAAAATTTTCTTAAGCGGACGCATTCTTAAAATATATCAGATTATAAGTGATTTTTCAAAAGTACTACGATCAACATTCGAGGAACATTTGGTGACAGCGCAATCAAAACTTATTTTTAATGATATAACTTGAACCTGTATATATGAGACCCAGACTACCAGCTGTATACTGCCTCTTTAGGAGAAAGTCTATCGGAGCATAACCATGTACACCTCTGGGAGCTCGGTCATAAAGGTATAGCCGGGAATGAACTGGCTGATGAGAGCGCCCCGCTCCGCAGCATCTACTAAGAACCTGAATCCTTCATCGCGGTGGGTTTTATACCATAAAGGAGCTGCGCCGCAAGGGAGAAGGAGTATTGGCAAAAACACCAAGGCATGCGCCATGCCAAGTTGCTAATAGGGGGTTATAAACTTAGCAGGCTCAAATATGTAAGCAAACTCCCTAGGGACAAACTCAGGCCACTTTTCATATTCTACACTGGCCAATGTAATGGCAAGAATCACTTATTTCACATGGGCCTAGCTTCTTGTGCACATTGCCGGTTCTGCGACAGGGAGGCTGAAACTCCAGAACATCTACTAATTGACCACATAGCAGTCTGCAGATGCAGGATAAAGGCCCATGGATCCATATATCCAAATAAGAAACACATCGCCTCACTAGGTGCTAGCAGCAAATTGCAATTTCAGTATGCTGGGGCTATGTGGGTCGTTGTGATTTAGTTGAGGGCACGCTAGACCTAAGGTCGCAGTGCAATCCTCATATAACTATGAATCTTTTCTTAGGAGAAATTTCATATTTTTGGCCTATACAAGTACTGCATAAAACTTGTAAATTAGTGCTTGCTTACAATGTTTAATAATTTTTTCTGCATTTTCATTGTGTCTTCTCATATAATGAATTCCAGGTAGGTGGCACATAATTTTTGGATTTTATAAACTCAAAATCACTTTCCATCATAACTATTAACTGCGAGAGGACAGTTTTCAAAATTTAGATTAGAGAACTGGGCTGTTATAGTGCAAATCTTCACAAAAAGAATTGCATAAACAGTTTTTAGATTTAATACCCAAAAGAAAACAGACATTAACAATTGATAATTGACTACTTCCTTGCCATCGACGCGCTAAGCCTATCATACCCTCACTTAAAGTTTATATATTTGATATATTGGTTTGTAATTTGAAATACTTCATATATATGTATATAAAAACAACACATCTCGGTGGTCCACACCAAGATGTAATCGGTTCAACGCCCGCTTTATTATATTCATCATCATTTACCACTCCAACTGATGGTCAATGTGATCGCTAATTCGCCATTTCTTCGCCGTCTATGCGCTCTTAAGCTCAGCTTCAATTGTTTTGCGCTTTTGTTTCAGCTTTTAATCAGCATAATTTCTCGCAATTACAACAACGCTAAACACAGCAACGTGCAACTTGATATGACAACACATCATAAGCAGCAAATTGATAGCCACCATTGATGGCAGTTGGCATGGTATGAAGCGTTTGTGTGCGGTTGTGCAAGTGCATTTGCCAACTAATTTGTGAATTAAATGGCTGGGGTCAATTTCACTTGCAACCGCAGTTATGCATGAAAGCACATCGATAAATTGCAATTTAATTGATTGTCATCAAGCCAACGCTGCAGAGGCATTTGCACACACTCACACATACATGCATATAGTTAAACTTGGACAGCACGAAAATTGGCAATGACAACAACAAGTTGCTGGAGCGCGTTAAATTGGAGACAAACAGCAATAAATATGCCTAAATGCTTATAATTATGGCTAATTACGCTCATCGATGCAAATGTTTATATGTATGTATGCATGTATCGATAACTACATGTACATATACATAAAAGCAAATACATGTGTAATGTTTATTTGCATTTTAATAATACTTGTATATGCAATGAGAATGGACATTACCATGTCTTGTAAAAATTATAACTACAGCAACAACAACCATAATAACAATACAAAGTATTACAACAATAAAGCGGCGGGAGTAAAATACTGAACGAAATAGAGAGAGTGAACGAACTTCGTTACAAGCTAACCTATAATAAAAAGTTCAAAAATTCCAATTTAAGTTCACCAAATTTGACCCAAGCCTATTTTCATAAATTTTTTGGTACAAACTTTTTTCAACAAATACCGTTTTTTGGGGTCTATATAATCTCGAAGCACGATACATGGAACGAATATTTGTATATCGGGAACAAAAGTCACCTGAAGCAAAAGATGGCGAGTGGATTAGCTGAGCAGTTACTTCTGTTTGTTGGTTATGGAAAATAATTCAAAAATAACATTTTTGGATAATCTACATTAATTTTTAATGGAAATAACTCAGGTATTTTCTTTCAGATTCCAGATCGCTTTGAGCTCGCTTCGGAATCAATATGTTTAGAGTCTATTCATAAGAAAGGTTGAGCTCGTCGGCCATATTTCTAAAGTGAACACGACGAATTTCGTATACAATTTCATTCGCTTTCTTGATGTTATTGTCATTAACAGAATTAGGTGGACACGTATTGGCAAATTGTCAGCAAGCTTAGAATTCCTGAATTATTTAAGTCACTCCAAAAAGCGTTAAAGCGACCAAAAACATATAGGAGATAGTATTGACCCTATTCTATTTATTTTTTGTCAATACCGCACACCATCATCGAGGTTTCTCACATACCATCACCAAACATATGGAGTAAAGTCAGCCGGTGGTTCAAAAATCCTGATATTAGTTATATGCAGACTAGGTCAATTTTTCGCCCAATTGTATGCTGTTGTGAGTAAGACGCGCTCTCTCATTTTCATTGAGTTAGTTCACATATTGGCCGATATGTATATACGGTGCAGTCACTCGGAAGTTTGAAAATCTGTATGTTAGGTATGTGAGGGTTAAAGGTAAAGCATTGACCCGATTCAACCCATTTTTGACAAACAGACATACCGTTATCAGAAAAGAATTTCCATGAACTTCATTTGTATACCTCACACATTGACCGGTATTTGTTGTCAAAAGTCAACTATAGGTACTAGAGTCCGCATTTTCGGTACCTTGAGGCTTGAACAGTTGTGGTTCGATTTGAACAATTTTTGGTCGTATTTAGTTAATGATTTACCGTTATATGGAAAGTGTACGGAGTTAACTTTCGATTTCATCCATTTTTGCAGAGGCGATAGGGGTGCTTAAGAGTTTTATGCTGAGTGAATTTGGTTATTGAATCTGAATCAAGATTGATTCTTTTCGCCAAAGGAAAGCACGAGCAAGCCATATCCGATAAAGGTTACATAAATACTATATATAATAATAAGTAATATATATGTAAGTACTTATATATTACGTGTCACATTGTTTGTCCGCGATGGACTCCGAAACTACTGAACCGATTTTAGTAAAACTTAGCACACTTTGTCGAGTTCGAACCAACTTAGAAGATAGGATAGTAAAAACCATTCCTAAATAAAAAATACAGTGAAAGCTCTATTAAATGGACGCTCTTTAAAGCGGACAACAATATTAACTGGACAGAAAGACTGGTATACATGTATTTTTTTCTTATAAAATTTATTTGTATGAACATATTCATTAAACCTCAAGAACAGCAAAATGAGTGACATAAAAATTATGAATATCCTCTTTATATAAACCGTTAGAGAGACCACCTTTAAGTAGGTACAACTTCGGTCACAGTAATATCTAAAGATTATAGAAAATAAATTCTATTATCAGAACATAAAGAGTTTTCTCCCAGTAGTCGGCAATTAACAGGCGATGACAAAGCGCTGAGCTCATAATCCCTAAAAAAGTTGTTCATAAAGTTCTGTAGAGCAGAACCGCGACATCTTAAAATTTATGTATTTGGATTGTATTAAGGTACCCTTTTGGTTTGAACAATTTTCTGACAATATACATACATACATATATATTAGAAATATACAGTAGTTTTATATACTTTGAGCATTTGTAGAAAACTTTCCTAACACATTCAATTGGCAGCTGATTAAAATACCTTTGCAATCACACCTGCGGAAATCCACGAGCTTACGCGCATAACTACCACAATTGCCCAGCAAAGTAGAACAAGAACTAAGCAATGAGCACAAATATATCACGAATTTCTAATTTTAAACCCCAACAATTAATGTGCAATGCAATGAAATACGCAGCTCGCAGCTGAGCCAATCACATGCCTGCCAGTGGGCCAACGCGCTTATGTGCCATAATTAGCGTTTACACCTTTCAATTTCGCCACCACCAACAACAATTTGAGCGTAATCTAGCAATTGCATCTTCAGCTAGTGGCAACAATGACTTCGCCGTCGCGGTGATTTTCTCCAAACAATTCGCGGTTATAATTTCAGCTGCTTTGCTGCCGTTGCAGTTGTTGCAGTTACATTTAACAACATTTGATTGCCGGTTGCGGGCTTTTGATGAAAACGCTGGCAAGAGTTGGCGCGCGCGCGTTGCCGTTGCAACATATCACTGCAATGGATTACCAATCGTTGGGGGTACTGTGTATTGCATGTTTATATGTACATATATATTGGTGTATGTGTGTGTAAAAAGTTGCGTGTGTGCACTTATTTACATACGAACTTGCAACACATGGTGGTGGTGGTTCGGTCATTAGAAAATGCACCTGCCGCCTGGACAACTTGCTTTTGCTCACAAGAAATACGCTAAAAAATGTTGCAAGCAGCACTAACTAGCAACATATACTCGTATGTACATATGTATGTATGTAGGTATAGTTGTATTTGTTGGCATTGCTGGTTAAGAGCTACTTAGGCGTACGCAGAAAGTTAGCGAGCGGCTTCGCGAGTGCAAGCCGGTGCGCGTCATTGCCACATTTGTAGCAAATGAAGCGTTGCATTATTTTAATGGCAGTCAAGCAGCAAATGCTCTATGTCATTTACATGCAAAACACGCACACACTTGCATATGCATAAATATGTACATTTGTAACTTGGTGAGCAGCAGCATGCGACAGTCATGGTTTCATATTAATTTCAATACATTTTTATACCCTTAATGTATGGCGTCCGCCCCGCATTTGTTGAGTTATTCATCTAAAGTTTTGCATACGTGCTTTTCTCGCCAATAAGCTGCTCATTTCTTGGAACCGCCGGTATCGGACCACTATACCATGTAGCTGCCACACAAATTATGCGATCAAACTCAAGTCTTTGTGTGGAAAGCTTTGTCATTTGACGAGATATCTTCATGAAACTTGGCGTGAATTATTATCTAAGGAAACCCTATAATCGCCAAAGATATTATGCAGATCCGGCCACTATACCATGTAGCTGTCATACAAATTGACCAATCGAAATGAAGTCTTTGTATGAAAATATTTTTTAATTTACAAAATATCTTCATGAAACTTGGCGTGAATTATTATCTAAGGCAATACTGTAATCTTCAAGGATATTGTTCAAATCGGACCACTATAGCATATAGCTGTCATATAAATTCAACAATAAATCTCAAGTCTTTGTATGGAAATATTTTTTATTAGACAAAATATCTTCATGAAACTTGGCGTAAATTTGTATCTAAAGCAACCCAATAAATTTCGAACATATTATTCAGATTGCAGCACTATAGCATATAGCTGCCATACAAACTGTGCGCTCAAAATCAGGATAAAAATCTTTTTACGCCCTTTATGCTTTAAGAAATGCTCCCGTGAAGGGTAACGGTGCAAGCGAAGCTAAAGTTTTTTTCTTGTTTTCATCAAATTTTACTGTTGTTGTTGCTGGCATTAATATGAGGATCACTGGCATGTGTTATACAGACTTCATTTATTGATTTTTTTCTACTTCTCCATCGCATAGTAGGCCACTTTTGCAATTTAACGCTTCATCTGCTAACATTTACTTATGTTGTTGTTGTTGCATTAGCTTCAATAAGTGCACCAGTAATTCGTTCTTCACTTTTCATATGCAAATAAATTGAAAAAGACTAATTTTCGTTAAAAAAAAATAAAATTTCAACGCATTTTAGCTCAAACTATGCTTACTCCGATGCACAATGTGAGGCGTGCAACATGTTGCAAGTCATTGCGTCACTTTAGTTGTCATTAAAAATGCATTGTTATTATTATTTTTTCGTTACAACATAGGTTATGCTTATTGTACCAGCAAATTCTGTTGAATTGTAATTTCAAAAGAATTGACAAATTCTGGCCTGGAAATTGGTGGCGGTTGTCTGCCTCACTTTTTCGACATATTCGAATACAAATTTTTCACTGCGTCACTGTTTTTAAAAGCAGCAACTGAAGTGTATTACTATTTCTCAAATTATTACCGTTACTAATGAGAGCATAATAATTTAAAAATACTTTTTAAAAAATGCCCAGTGTTGGGCAAAAATACGTGGTCAGACGAGGCACTCATAAATGCACCACAATAAATTGTCTCAAAATGCATGTTATAGAAGATATTCTATATATATTTTATGGAGTTTTGAAGCATAAGCTCGAAAATGCAGTATTTGAGAAGCATAGTTATGTCTTGACTCGGTTATACTTCGGGAAATAATATTGGAAACAACAAGAAAGTAAACTTACTCATAATTATTTTTACGAAACTGCTGCCTTTTGAGTGTCCATAAGGCAATATGAACCTGTAGTTCTGTCGAGAACTCTTAGCTAGAACATCACATCTAAAGTAAGCTTAAATCTTAGTATGCCCGTTACGACCTCTGGACGGATTGAAAACGCTTTGATTGAATCGAAACGTCAGAAGTTTGAGTTCTAGTTAATTTTTTATTGTAACAGGTAAATCATAGCTGTACTTATGTTATATACCCCAAAAATAAAAAATAAAAACTTTGATATTTATACATCTCAATAAAGCCCTAATGTTGTCATTTCGGTTATAGAGATACTGCTACATACTTTAGGGAGTAATTTTATGTGGTTAGGGTATTTCCCTAAATGGATCATGAGTATGGGAAGTACTTATAAGAAAGCAATATACTCAATAGAATACCAATTATAAATATACATATATATGGACACAGAAGGCATTAGTGATGATCATACCGGTATGAGGTGAAAATATAAGCAACTACGGGGCTTTAAGAAACGAATACCAAGAAATTCACAATGGTCCTTTTATTACTATTTAAGTTAACATTCCTGTCTGTTGGCGACACACGCCCGCAGAATGGGGCTGACAGATCAAGAAGACTACATGAAATGTCTAGAGCAAGGCACCAGGGAAACAAAGGAGCATCTCTTGTGCACTTATCCCGCATTGGAAAGACTACGCTGTAAGCATCTGTGGTCCCCACGGTATGATACACTGGAGAAGGTATCGATAGTGAGACCACAGAGTCTGTTAAAATTCGCGTCAAGCGCAGACATCCTAAAAGACAACTACTCCTCATGAACTGAACTCCATCTGGTATCGCAAAGGACCAAAAGTGGTCTATGCGTGGCTCATTGGCCTACCAGATTAACCTAACCTAACGTTCCGATCGCCGAGACTAGTCGCGATAAAAGTTCGAGAAATGCTGTCGTTACCAATTCTTCGTACAGCCAAGCGACTAATGACGTAGAACAAGATAACGTTTCGTTTTAAGCTTTTTAAAGTATGTAAAACGCTTTTAGAGCAAAGAAGCTGAGGAAACGATTCAAAAAGCTAATTTTTCAGTTTCAAAACTGAAATCATTTTTAATTGTTATATTTTACGCCTGTTGATTGCTAAGTAAAAAAGTGCTCGACTTAATCACGTGCGAAATCTTTTCATTTTAGCGAATTATTACTGCCGGCTGGTCTATATTCTAGCACTAATTTAGTCCTGATACATTGGTTTAGTCTAAACGGGCATAAACAAATAACCGAAAATCGTGTGAATTTATGTGATCACTTCTGTCAACACACACACACCCACGAAAATAATAAAATATATACAATTGTGAGCAACAGCACATACACACTCTAGGTGGCACTCCGAGCCCGCTGAATAAATTTCGAAGTAGTTCGGAACTGGTACGATTGAGGCGGATGTTTACTAGTTCTTGGTAGCTTAAAATTAGTGAGTGGCATAGCAATTACAGATGAATTAGCACTTATTTTATGCATGCAAATAATAATTGCGGTTTGTTAAGGGAGGATCAGATCAGGCTGAACTTCAAGTTGGACATCGCCTTTGGACTACAAAAACCAACTTTAGAGCAGCGCTAAAATAGAACACCTGTAATCAGATCTTATAAGTCAACAAAGCGCCTGAAGGACAATTCAGACATACTTAAGCCTTTTTTCTATTCCCACCAGCTTGATCTTGCAAAAGCGGGACAATTTAGAAGGAAGTGTTGACATGTTTGTATTTCTTCAAACAGCTTTTAGCATTTACATTCGGTGAGGTTCCCAGCTTTGTCGCTTCCTATAGAGCAATGGGCAGTTAGAAACCCCAAAACTAGGGAGAGGCTTGCCTTACTGAGGAAGAAAAGAGCGCTGCAAAACTCTTTCACCTCACAAGAAAGGATTACTTTCAACAATATATTGTCAATTTTCTTGATGATTTTCAGAAAGATCAGGCCAAATAGGCTATTTACAAGTGTGTTTCTTAAGTTGTCTCAAGAGAGTTTGTATACTACTTATTTGGAAGATTTGGAATATTCTAATATGATTTGTATATACTTTGTTTGCTTTATAAACAGCTTTATTAGAAGCTTTGAAATAGCACAGTACTCTAATATATTCTATATATTCCCACTTTTTTAACGATTGAGGTTCTTTGACGGCGTTCTTTTAAATATCAGTGATCCTTGTGCCACAAATATATTGTCTTTATGGTGTCAAAGAACGAAAGCAATTAAGACGACGACAGGCAATTTCTTCACTGTATACTTAAGATTTCCCCGTCCCTTTTTAGCTAAGATCTAGATACAATTACAATAAAGGCTTAGTAAATGGCTTAAGAAAAGCTTGAACGTTGTTTCGTTATTGTGTTTTTTTTTTTTTTGGGATGCAGCTACCCGCACGCTCTGAAAATAAGTCATAAATCATCTCACCAATCTGCGCTCGAGTTTTGCCAACTCAGAAATGCATTTTCGAAAACGCTTTGCAGAAAACTGATTCAGACTATCAAACTGTCGAAAAAGTGTGGGGAAAGGTCTTATACCTAAGCGGTTTCGAACTGGTTCAATACTAGCAAAAATCCAAGCAGTGGAGTTCAGCCAAATAAAATCTGCAAGGTCAAAATAGCTGCTTGCTTATGGAAAGATGGCAGTTAACTAGTTATGGTCCCAAATGCAACAGAATAAAACCAGTTAGTTATTTATAGGGTAGCTATAGCTACTTGCTCGCTTACGTATGCGCATATCCGCTATTTTTATCATCTGACAATGTTATGCACTTGAAAGATCTGGCAAGCAGCCGCAACGCTACAAGTTGCATATACAAACACATGTGCATATATGTATATATGTGAAAGTGTGTGTGTTGACGGCAACAAAATGCAACAAGTACTGGAGAAACATAGACAAATAAGCAAACAGTCGCACATGAAAAGCCGAAAATGCCACAAAAACAGCAACAACAACACATTTAAGGTGTATGTGTGTATATAATATTAAAATTGTGGCAACCACAGCGAGAACATCAATTAATTGCCCGATATGTTTTTGTTTGTGCCAGGTTGGCTGCCGTGAAAATATCATGTGGCGCTTTTGTGTCTATGCCGCCAAAGGCCACATAAATGCAACAACACAAACAAACGCAGCGTTTTTGTTGTTGTTTTGATTTTTGTTTCTTGCATGTAACACAACCGAAATAACAAATAATAATCAAGCAACTTAAATCGCTCGCCTGCAACAGTAAGTAGCTTAAGTGCTTACAGCCAAGTGGCAAGTGGCGAGTGGCGAGTTGGCTGGCTGGCGCTTGTTGCTTGCCGCGACGCTAATACAAATAAGCCACTTGGCGCTACCGAACGCTGCTGTATCTTCTACGGCATGCTTGTGACGCGCGGGTTTTGCGGCGTGTGGCGCAGTGGAAGCGCCACTTGCGCAGCGGGATGCGTTGAAAAAGCGCTTTGTTGCAGCTGCCACAAGCTAGTCATGGTTAGTCAGCGCTACAAATAGCTGCCGACGCGCTGGTGTGCCGTCAACTCAACACCTTTTTTTTATGTACGTGTGAGACTAAGTTTGTATTGATGTATATATGCATGTATGTATGTAGGTGCCTTAAGCTCTCTACTATTTGTCTAATCATCATCGTAAGCGTTTATAATTCTTTTGTTAGACAATTTATTCAACATTTTTATTACATTTTCCAATTCGCCTTTTGTCGATTGACTTGTCGCCGTGTATTTTGGCTGATTTTAAATCTTCACGAAAATTGCTGTTTACACGAAATCATTGCGTATGCAAGTATGTATGTGTATATGTGTGTAAATATACAACTACTTATATGTAAGATATTATTTTGAGGTTTAGGCGCGTAGATTACAAATGCGGTGATGTTGACCATAACACCTGCAGCAAGCTAACGGTGAATTTTCTACACACTAGACACTGCTGAACGCCACATTTCACATAAATAAATATATGCATCTCTACATACATATGTATATACCCACAGCAAAATCGATTAGCCAGATTTATAGCAATTTCATGAGCAAATTGGAAAAAATTCAAAAAAAAATTTAAATAAAAATCTAAACAAATACTTTATTGCAGTAGCTAACCATACAGATTTGCGCTCAATGAGCAGCGAGTGTCGAATGTTTAATTAAATTTGTTGGAAAATATATTGCCGCAATTAAGCGATCGCCATAAAGTTGTGGGGGAAGACAGCATAGCCCAATTAGTTGGTCAAAATACAACGTTTTCGAGTCAGAACAAAAAAAAATACCTGCTGTTGCTTGAAATTTCAAACATTTGCCACAAAAACTGCCTAAAATGCGTATAAAAACTTCAACTTCTCTAAAATTAACGTAAAAATGCACCAAAAATGAGAATACAATTTTTTAAACTCAAAATTTTTTAAATTAAAAAAATGCCCAAAAATCAGAATAAAATTTTTCAACTCATTATAATACACACTTTCACATACGCAGCTTTCTCCTGCCAGCAAAACACGCTCCGGGCTGTGAATTTGTTTATTTTTCCAACGTTTTGGTTCAATTTTTTTGGCAGCCTCATAAATTTGTTTGTCACTCGTTGTTTCCAAACAAAAAATCCACTATCACAATCCTTTTACTCAAGTGTGCGTGCACGTGTCTACATTATAATCTATATATTTGTATATATGAGCGTGTGTATGCACTATTGTATGTGTGTCCGTCGATTTGACGTGTTGACTATCGCTTTCAAGTCAACATAAATAAATATGTTCTTATAAAACATACATATCTACTAGCTATGTGTGTATGTAGGCAGGTGTGTATTCCTTATACCGTTAGCCAATGTTGACAGCACTTGAAATTTACACTTTATATTTATACAGTTATGGCTGCATTTGCTTTCAATAGATACCTAAAATAGTCGAAATAGACAACAATGTACATATGTATATATGTATGTATGTGTGTACATATACTCATATCAACAAGTACAAATACATACATAGTATCTGGCAGCAGTTAATGTATTAATTAGTGAGTTAAGGTTTATCTGTTTATCTAATATTAATTGAAATGAGAAGAGGATATTCAAATTTTTGTATATGATTCCTGCAACCCAAAATTACAATTGGTTTCGATATCTGTGCTACGCCTTAGTAACAAAATTTCGCAGTGATTGATCGGTATATGGAAACAAAGAAACTCAGCCAAATAAACCACTATTCGAAAATCGACTATTTAATGACTTGGAAAAACGGAAACTAGAAATATACAAGAAGCCATTGACAGCGATGCATAAAGTAATAGCTTAGAGTAAAAGTATTTTCTGAGGTCAAAAAATGAGGTTACGTGAAATTATTATCCCAGATATAGTGAATATCGAATATCTTATGCTCGAATCATTGAAGAATAACAACCATTATCATCAATACTAGCTTAGTAAGCGTTGGTCAACACCAAAAGCTGTGCAAGGTCCTTCTGGTCCAGAGTGAATCGTAAGAGGTCTAGGGAACTCTTCGCTATCAGCTACGACAACCTTACAATGACTGTAGGAGTTCTAACTGGGCACTGTTCGATCGGGATTCATGCAGGTGGATTGAACATCTTACCGTATGTCAGCTGCATTAGTTTGGAAGAAGATGAGATAGAATAATCTCAATACCACCTCGTATGTGCCGCTTTTACGAGATCAAGGCAATAACACCTTTGACCTCATATTTTAGACATTCAGGTGAAGTAGCATCAATAGAATAAATATCGTTTCGAGATTTAATTATACGTCTTGTTAAGGGATCAGCCATCTAACCTAACCTACCTAAGTATGTACCTATCTAAAAAATAAAAAAAAATATTATCAAGAGATCATATGACTATAATAAAAATATTATCAAGAAATTATGACTAATTTCTAAAATATTCAGAACTAAACACTAAATCCTATCCATTTTACCATTGTTTTTCGCCAACGGTCAGTTGATCCTTCAATTACTAGAGATAATAGAGACTAAGCAAGTAATACGCTTATACTAAAAACTCCGTCAGGATCGGGAAGAACCTTTCCGAGTCGTTCGATAGCAAACAAGAGTTCAGACAAGGCGACTCCCTAACGTGCGACTTCTCCAATCTGCTGCTGGAAAAAATAATTCGAGCTTCAGAACTAAATAGGGAAGGTACTATCGTGTATAAGAGTGTACTACTGATGTACCCCGATGACATCGATATCATTGGCCTCAACATCTGCGCCTTTAGTTCTACTTTCTCCAGATTGGATAAGGAAGCGAAGCAAATGGGTCTGGTAGTGTACGAGAGCAAAACAAAATATCACCTGTCATCAAACAAACAATCGCCGCATTCGCGACTTGACTGCCGCGTCACTGTTGACAGTCATAACTTCGAAGTCGTAGATAATTTTTTTTTGGAAACTGAAGCCGTTCAATCTTTCCAAGCGACATCGGCTCAGACTATGAGTTCTTGAAAAGTTCCAAGAAGATCCGACATTTTCGAGCCAAATTTTGTTCAACGATGAGGTTCATTTTTGGCTAAATGGGTTTATGGGCCGGTGGAATCATTGGTCAATATTTCTTCAAAAATGATGCCAGTGAGAACGTAATCGTCAATGGCGACCATGATAACCGACTATTGGATGCCTCGAAGTAGTCATCGAAAATTAGACTCAACGGATGGACTAACTGAGACGTAGCCACGGTCAACATTTAAAAGTGATAATCTTCAAAAAAAAAAAGCCCAAGAATGTTTCTTGGAATGATAATAAAAATTCTCCATTAAATTTGAAGTTTATGCGTTTTTTCTTCAAAATGCAGGGAATCTCTAAATGGATTACCCTTTAGAACAATTAATATTATCCGTGACAGCATTTCATTTTTTATTTCTAACGATATGTGACACTAGAAAATCCTCTCTCTAATTCTTCATATTTAACTAAGCAAAAAGTCCACATTTGTGGCTGAAGTACAGTTGATTCCCTAGTTATGTTCTGAGAAATCTCAAACCGAAGAGCAAATAGCTTTCAGGGTTACGAACTTTTCTCATAAGTGCTTACAAATTTATATAGGTCAGAGTGCTTTTCAACCAGTTTAACGCCTGCTGAGTACTATAAACTAAAAGAAACCTCTATAAAATTTAAAAGTTTAAAAGATATTTTCCTCTAATAAAATATTAAACGCTTTATATTTATGTATGAAGTAATAACAACCGCAACTAAAAGCAGAAAACTGTAAAAACTTAAAATAAAATTGAAATATCCACTTTAAACAAATTGCCGAACTAATAATAATTAGCCGAGGAAAATGTTGGAAAAACGAAAAACGAAGCAGACAACTAATGTTTGTATGTATGTCTGTGTATAAACAAGTAATAATAGCAAAAAAGATTAAAACTGAAATGAGTCAACTGCTTTGTAAAAATAGTTTAGCATATTATTATTATTATGTTAAAAAGCACGACCCCCTCCACTCCACTCCACTCCACTCCACTCCTGCTTGCGTTTGAATTGCTATACACCGTTTGGACGCACAACTTGTTTTGCGCTGCGTTGTTGTTGTTTCGATTATTGATTATGGCTTCTGTGCTGGTCAAACGCAGTCAACGACTATCGCACCGGCGTCGTCGGATGCTGCCGCGCCGAAGTGGGCAAACGGCTGGCATGAGTGAGCCATGGGGCGATGGTGCGGTGGCCGTTAATGGCAGTATCGAATTGCCAGTTGCGCGCAGGCTTATTTACGCGCGACGTACTTGCAACGTACACGCATACAATAAGTGTTTGTCTATGTATGTTTGTGTATGTGTGTGTGTGTGTGTGCTGCTATCTAGGCATAAACTTTTAATATTATTGAAAAAGAGCAGGTGAAACTTTGCGCCAACCGCCGCTGACTGACCAAACTGGACCACTTTTTCCTATCGCAACAATACACTCACATATGTATGTATGTGTGTGCGTGTGTGTGTTCCTACACATTACTCAAGCATTTGCCGACGAGATTGTACGCTGTTGTTTTGAATTTCACAACGAATCTATCGTCGTATCATCGCACTCTAATGGCCAAAGTGCGACACGGAGTTGCCACACTTAGCCTTTTTGCCATTTGCCATTTGTATCAATACACATACTCAAGTATATTGTTTGCCATATACATACATAAATATGTATATACAGGTATGTATTGCCAATAAATCCGTTGCATGCTAATTCCACATGTTGCATGTTGTTTGTTGTCCGCTGCAATTGCCACAAAATGCTGTGCCACTGTTCGTTGCACGCTCTTTTGTGCCGCGTGGTGAATTGTGCAGCAACAATTGACGCAGTCAAATGGTTTCATCTCGATTTGAAGAGACAAACGTCGTCCGTGCAACGTCAGTACAGTGGTGGCAGCACCAGCAACGGCTGCAACAGCAACGGCTGCAACAGCAAAAACAACATTCATTGGATGCGAAAATTGTAGCGGTTGTGTTGTGAACGTTATTAATAACGTTGTCGATGATGTTGGCGACCGCACTGCAGTGCTTCACAGTTGCTCTAGCTTGTGTTGCACACGTACGCCAACCTGCCCCAACTGCGCGCTGCTGGTAAACTGCACACATTTCATACGTATTGCTGATTGTAGAGGAGTCAAGTTTGATTTAGGTGTAAGACATATTTATACGACATCAATATGTAAGTGTGTGTTTGTGCAGACACTGATGGCTAAAGTTAAGAGAATAACCTCAAATAAAATATTGAGCGAAAACGGTAAGCAGAACCCAGTTGTTTGAATTTTATAAATAGATTATAGAATAACGATTTCATTATGTTTGCAATTCTAAGATTCTTAGAAACGTGTTTGAAAACTTTGGAACACATTTCGCCAGTCATACAACAACAACATAGAACAAGTAAGGAAGGTCTCGGGTGTAACCGAACAGTTTTGAGCAAAGTTTATGATGAATATGTTCTAGCTGAGCGAATGGGCCAAAAGTGGTTTGAACTATTGAAAAGTGGCGATTTTGGCTTGGAAGAGTAAGAACGTCTGTGGCAGCCCAAAAAGTTTGAATATGTGGAACTGGAAACTTTAAATGATGAAAATTGTTGCCAAATACAATAAGAACCAGCGGAATCTTTGGAAATCATTCAAGCAACCATTTCAAAACGTTTAAGAGCAGCCGCATGTACAGCAAACAAAATTGTTTTTTTGACAAAATCAATTTAATTTATTCAAAACAGTCTCCTTCTGCTTCAATACAGCTTTTTGCACAGTCCAAAAGCATCTGGAACGAGTGTTTTGGCTCGTTTGCCGGTATTGCCGCCAGTATGCCGGTGCAAGCCTTTTGAATGGCTTCTACGTCTGCTTAACGCTTTCCTTTCATGGGCAAATGTATTTTTCCAAAAAGGAAGAAGTCGCACGGTGCCATATCAGGTGAATACGGGGAGTGGTTAATGGTTAAAATGATACTAATCGGTCACGAGCGTCGATCGAATACTGGATTCTGAGCAATTTTTGGTCGTCAGTCAATTTGTGCGGAAAAAACCGTGCACACACCTTTCGTAAGCCCAAATGTTCAATCAAAATCCGATAAATCGATGTTTTGGAGATCTTTAATTTCATTTCCATGAATTTCAATGATGATTTCGGCTGATTTTTGATGAATTCACTCACAGTTTCGATGGAGTTTCCGGCGATCACGGATTTTGATTGGCACATGTTAATCGTCATTTATGTCCTCACGACCACTTTGAAAACATTGAAACCACTAGTGCACACTGCTACGGAAAAGGCAATCATTGCCATAAACTTGTTTCAGCAATTGAAACGTTTCGATAAAAGTTTTACCAATTTTTAAACAAAATTTAATGTTGGCTCTTTGTTCAAAGCACATTTTCGCACCAATAACACAAACATACTGACACTTAAAACGCAATAACTTCACTTCCAATAAATGAAATATCATGAAATTTTCACTGGACAATCGACAAAGATAGCAGATTCTAACGCACCAGTCGACATATAGATGTCGTCACCAGGGGGCGCTAGATTTTTGTTTACTTTGGAACGCACCTTGTTAAACGAAGAAACGTTGAAATGATTCCATTACAAGAACCCTAAACACAAAAAAATTATATATGAAACCTTACCAACCACGTAAAACAACGGTAAAGCCGAATAAGCATGACGTCAAGGTGTCTGTATTTGGTGGAATCAGAAGACCTGCTATGTTATGCGCTTCTAAAAACCGTTGCCGAAAAACGCCAGAAATTTGCGACTCGACTTGAAGCAATAATTATTCAACATCACAATGCTCGGTCTCACCTCAAAACTGGTAAAAACTACATGTTTCTTTTCAATTAAATTTTGAAAAAAAACGCAACAAAAGCTTGAAAAAGATATGTTATAAATACATTGCTTTGTACACATAACTATTTTTGCGTTGATTGTCTCAATGTTAGCAAATAAGGTCTTCTATAAAGCTGAGTGAATTTTCAAAATATTGCAAGCAAGTGAAATGTATATGAAAATATATTCATTTTATGATTAAAGATCAAGACTTCTTTACATGCAGGTAGATCGCTATTCCGCTCTTCTAACTGAGCAACTCTGCTGTAATTAAATGTTTGCCCGCCACTGTACACACTTTAAAGCCATTGAGGGTGATGCCGAGCGACATACAAGCGAACCGTAACACAATATTTCGCACTGTGTATTAGTTATTATTATTATTGTTGCAATTGGTAGCATGCAATTGTAAAATAGAAATGTTGGTCAAGTGGCAATCCACGCGCCGCGATCGTCAGGCTTAGGCAGCAACACATGCACACACACACACATACACATTTGTAACAGAAGTGTGCAAAAGGCGGAATAGTAAAAATAGAAAATAAAATAAAATCGCGATTTACAATTTGCTTTGAAAAGTGCCACTACAATAATGCCAGCAGCAACAATTGCATATTGGGTGCAAGGCAAAAATAGGGTGAGCAGCAATTGTTGCGCTGACGGCTAGCGAACAGAGACGTACTACGTTTGTACTATGAAGAATTGTATCTACATACGTGTGGTGTTGTGTATGTATATGTGTGGGGAGGTGCACACGTTTGTAGTCATGTGCCACGGCAAACGCATTAATCACACCAGGTGCTATTCCAGCGGCCGCGTCAGTCCCAATTGCTCCTATTTCTTCAAGCACAACAACAACAACATATATATACATATATATATATATAGATCACCAGTCTGTTTGTTTGTAATCTCCACTTATTGCCCCGTGGTAAAGTGACGGCGCACGCCCGTTTCAATGTAACCTAAGCAGCGCTCGACGAGCACAAAAAAAAAACTAAAGACACAATCAAAGAAATACTTCATGCCACATTTCGTTCATAGTGGTGGCTTCTTAAGCCCAGCTTAAGACAAAAGTATCCGCGCCCGAGTTCCCTGCTTGCTGCTCTGGCGCATTGCTACAGAAAAGCTTCTGATTGTAGCAATAAAATGTACGAATTACTTTTACTTGAAGAGTGTGCAGAAGTGAGGTTAGGTGCTCAAGTAGTATTTAGCATTTGATAGCTGACGTTGGTTGTTGTTGGTAGTATTGGTTGGACTTTCAGTCATGGAAATATTGTTTATTGTATTTCAAAGAATGTAATAACAATTGAGAATTGGATCGGAACAGCTAGAAGACTATTTATTCGACTGGCCTAAGAAGTTCAAAGCTTTCGTAGACCTACTCTCGATACTAAGCCAATTATAGTACGTATACACTTCCAAGATTAATATACCTAAAGCATATAGAAAGCGCCAGGATATATCGTCGGGATTACCACTTCTCAGTTTCTCTCTTTTAATGAGAGCCTTATGATTTATTGAGAAAAGTCTCTGCATTTTAGCCTAACTTCAGTAATGGTAATACTAAATATACTGATTTTGGTATTTTTGTTGTAAATAGTTTGGGTTGAGGTTGGTCCATTGACATTGATGTAGGTTTTGTAATTGGAAGTAATGGTATTGGTAATTCTTATGAAAGTAATCTTGGCAAATATTGACATTACATTTTTTTTTTATTTTTTTAAACAAAGCGTAGCAGGTTATGTATTTAAGTTTAGGTAATTGAAAGTAATGGTATTGGTAATGCTTATGAGAGTAATTTTTATTAAATTTTGCTATTTATATTTTTATTTTTATAAAACAAAGTATTACACTTAGAATTCATATATTGTATTGGTAATGGCATTTACATTAGTAAAATACTTTACTAATATTTACTAACCTTAAATATTGGTAATGGTAATGGATAAAGTAATTATACTGACAATGTATAAGAATAGAGCAGTAAGTTAAACAACACATTGGTATTGATACTGATAATAATAGCCTCTGTAGTAATGGTAATGATTTTAATTTTCATATTGAAAACGCTATTGGTAATAATAATGACGGCTGCATCAGAATTATTTAGAAATATTTATTGAGCTAATATTGATATTGAATTGTATTGAATATTAGTAATGGTAGGATTAAAGTAATAGTAATGGTGATAGTTATAGTTATAGTAATGTTTGCTGTAATGATAATGGTTACAGTAATGGTAATGGTTATAGTAATGGTAATGATTACAGTAATGGTAATGGTTGTAGTAATGGTAATGGTTATAGTAAAGTTAATGATTATAGTAATGGTAATGGTTATAGTAATGGTAATGATTACAGTAATGGTAAAGGTTATAGTAATGGTAATGATTACAGTAATGGTAAAGGTTATAGTAATGGTAATGATTACAGTAATGGTAATCATTATAGTAATGCTTAATCAATTGTAATACCAATGTAATAGACATAATTATTGATGCTTATATTGGTATTGGTAATGGTAATGGCATTATTAAAGATACCGGAATGCTTTTGTAATTGTTTGTTACAAAAATGTAAGAACTAATGGTGTTGGGTGTAACTAATAGTAATGGTTACAATAATAACAATAACATTAACACTGATATAGCCGCCAATTTTAGCAGTGGTTCTGATATTGGTTATGTTAATGGCATTATTAGGGGTATTGGTCCTACATTTGGTAGTTAGACAATTTACTGATATTTATTACAATCGTTTTGATATCATATTTGAAAATGTCAATACTTTAGCAACAACTTTTAACCAAAGCTGCTTTCATTATTTTTTTTTTTAATTTTCAGCATTTTTAAGTACTTATGGACATATGTAATTAGTATTCCTTGGCAGTTATTTTTCATACTTTTTCTAAACTTTTACTAGCTACTCCAGACAATCTCAGGCAACTTCATAAGTACGGCGTCATTAGTGATAGGCGACTAATGTTGGCTGATAAAACAGCATTTGCAATATACTCACACACACACAAATATATATAAGCAATTTGAAAAGTCCTTCTACGTGTAGCACCTGTTGCGGGTAACCGTTAAAAAATATACTAAGCTTCAATAATACACATACATATTTACGTATGTACATAGATACCCATAAGCTTGTGTGTGTGTGCCAGTTAATGTACACTCACGCCCATTAAATCTTATAAAGACATTATAAGTGAAAACTCACACACAAGCTAACACTCCTCAACACAGATATGTATATGTGTATGCGTCAATTCTTAAAGCTGACTTGCTGTTGTTCAATCTTTTTTGCTTTCGTTTCATGCCCGCCGCTTGTTGTCGTCATTGCTAAGCTCGCTGTGCCATTAAATTTTCACATTTCCTTATGATTTTTAGAGCAATTTTTGCTCGCTTTTTATGCGCGAATAAATACACTTATACATACAAGTATATGTGTATATGTATATTGTTGTATATGTGCTATTGCATTGCCTCCTGGTCGAACTTCACGCGATCGCCTGCTTTGCTCGGCGGCACTAAGCTACAGCTGCTGCCACAAGCTCCAGCTGTTCTTCTCAAATCTGATCATTCGAAGTGATTTTTATGACTCTCAGCTAACTGGCGGCAAGTGGTCGCTAAAGTCGTTCACTTTTATGCCTCCACTACACTACATTATACATTCATACATATGTACATATATTTGGGCAAATGTGTGCAAATTTGCATGTGTGTATTTGCGGCAAGTGCCGTTGCTGCCATGCAACAACTTCAATCAAGCAATTACATTGCGGTTACAAGAGGAATTGTAATGTAGTGCATATGAAAATAGGATTATTTACGGTAGTGGAATGACAACGAAGCTGGAAAAATAGGGAATTAGTGCAAACGAGTGTTTACTTATAAATCTACACAAACATGTATGTATGTATGTTTATGAGAGTTTATATACATAGAACTTGAGATACCGAAGTAGAGTATTCCACGTTCAATTTTAATTGAGCTGTCGCGGACATGAAGATATCTTGTGTCATATTATATTGCCGAGTAAAGATCTCTACAGATCTATCAATCTAGAGAACACGTGCTAGCCATTTGGTTTTGGGGGTCTCATATTGAACTTATAAACAGACACTCTGAATGCACTGTAAATGAATTCAAGGCTAGCATCGCCGCTCTGTTATCTGAGGGAATGCTTACTTCTCTGAAGGAGTGAGCACTCCGGAGCAGCAGATCTACTGCTACCTTAATGACTACAACCTGGACTTGAAAGACACTGCAATAGTCGGGAGGTCTGAAGCTGGAGTTGATAGAGCCCCTCCACCAACCTTCCCCCCAATCTTCGACACATCGTAAAGAGGTTCGCAGCTTCTCTCCTCCAACGGTTTCTTTCCACCCACAACCTCTCATCTGTATATGGGCAGATAAGGAGCAGCCAGAGTTCGGTTTGGCGAATACATGATTCAAGTGATCCGGTAAGAAGTCAAAGTGTGTGAGGATATCCGAATGTTCAGATACCAGTTCTTTTAAGAACCCTGATTATCTGAGTCCGATAGCAACCTTCGCTTCCGGCGAAAGTAGTCTTCCGTGGTAAACTGCTTCAGAAGATATTTTTCTTGGAAGTGAACGTAAGGACTTTGATGTTGAGGTTAAGCATATTGATAACGGTTTAACTCCTCGATGCGTGGCAGTGAGTGGGCATCATATAGTAAAAACTAATGTAACAGGGATCGCTGTTGGACAATAAAGTATAGATTATACAATAGACTCCGCTTCATCCTAAGCGTTGGACGTATAGCTGCTGCTCAGTCTCAGTCCGGACACTCAAAGCCGCGTAATTGTCACTAAAACTATTACGTTAAGTCTTCATCATTTTATTTTATCGGTTCTTCTTTAAGAATTCGATTAGATTTATGATAGTGGTTCCTCCAGTGTATTATACTGTTGGGAGCCCAGATGTTTACAGCGTAGTCTTGCCAATGCAGGACAAGTGCACAAGAGATGCTCCACTGTTTCCCTGGTGCCCTGCTCTAGACATTTCCTGCAGTCTTCTCGATCTCTCAGTCTCATCCTGCGGGCATGTGTCACCACCAAACAGTGACCAATTAGTATATCCATCATGTTCCTATAGTATCTTCTATCGAGTGCCAATAGGAGTTTTGTGTACTTCCGATCTACCGTTTTGAACATGACCTTTGCAGGTTTTCATCTAGGTAGCTCGTTCCATGGGTTTTGATTTTCTTTACCATACTTCTGTCAAGATCGTCGCATTGACGCTGCATGGGATTTCCAGATAAAACTACGAAGAATTAATACAACATACAAATGCTCTGAAGTGCGTAAAATAGAACAGCAAGGGTTCACATATGAGTCACTCCCGGTTTCACAGCAAATAACGGCATTAAGTTTTACAAGTTCATATTCGTTAATCCTTAGCAATTCTTACTCACTTCATTACCGATAATTTTATGCAAATAATTATGGAATATTACTTTTAAAAATTTTTGATTTCAAAGAAATCTGCAGCGCCCTCTATGCCGTAGCTAAATCTTCGCCAACATTTTAATTGTGGGAGCCAGCTAACCGCAAAACCACAAATTAATCGATATTCGGTAGCCAAGCGTGATCAGCCAGCTGCTCGTCTCACTACGACAACTTTTTGTGCCCAACCAGCAAAGCAAACCCATAATCAAGCTCTTTTAAGCCGGTTCAGTCAACTCCGCACATGTGGAAGCGCTCAAAGCGATGCGACGTCCACGCCGCTGGTCACTATGTGTTTCACTGTGTGTGTGTGAGCATGTAAATATATCTATGTATGTGTGTGTGTGCTTTCAAATGCATACTAATTGCGTCTAAAGAAATACTAAATTTTCGATTAACATAAATTTATGGCATTAAGTTACAAATGATGAGTTGTTGGTGCCTCCCTTTTATTGCTTTTCGCTGTTGCTTCTTCTTCTCTTTTAATAAATTACTATTTTTTTACTGCCCAAGTGCCACTTTGTTTTCGATTATTCATTTCCTTCTTTTTATATTCTTATTAAATACATAACTAAATATTTATACACTACATACTTAAGTACATACTTAGATGTATATATGAGTGTGTTTGTGTATGTGTGGCTAAACATATTTGCATTTCGATTTAGTCGTCCATTGACCAGCGCGACCGTTCGTTAGCCGATCTGCGATATCAATTGTTAGCGATCTTTACGAGTGGCTTAAATTATTTTTATTATTTTAGTTTATTGTTGTTTTTGTTTTTGTTTTTTTTTTTGCCACTGCTGATGGGAAATTAATGAATGAACGAATGAGGCGAGCGCTGTTAGCATCAATGAATGAACGAACGAATGAATGAGTTTACACTATATGCATGCATGTACATGTATGTTCGTGTGTGTGCTTGTGTGAAGCTGCGCTTGCTGTGGCGGCTGTTGTTCGTATCGACTGGATCGGCTTGTTACCTCGTTGCCTTTGGTTGGCTGACCGGTTGGCGTATCTCCTCATCTATCGTCGCTCACACAAGATGCTCGCTTGCTCTGTGCGTGTATGTATGTATGTGTGTGTGTATTTGTGTGTTTTCTCTTATCAATTAATGATTTTGCATAAATTAACATTAATATTAGTTAACCATTATTATTTTTTATTATTTTCTTCATGCATCACAGCCGCAATGCGTGTGTGTCGGTCGGAAACTGTTGTAAATGCAAATATTGCCTTTAATATTAATTGATACGCCCACAAGCATGCTTCGCCTATGAATGGACCGCGCAATAACAGTACATAGTACGGTATGGTGTTGGTGGGAAAATATTTATAGGCTATAAATATTTATTGATGTTTTTTTATCTAAAATGTTTACTTTAATTAAATATAAATTTCGGCTTTTTTGAAATAAAATAAATCGTTCCGTTCGTTAATATTTATGATTCCAATGTTTTACTTTTGTAAAAATTAACAGTTCCATGTATACTAATATGAGTGAATAAAGAAGGAAGAAGGTTGTCATAATTTGGACTTAAGACTTAAGCGATTAAGTTCGCTTACAAGTCAGAAAGAAATACTTTTTGTAAATTATTTTTTGAAGGAGCATTTTATTTAATAAATAAGAATTGACAGCATTTAATATACTTTAAAAATCAGTAATTTATTTTGAAATTTTTGGAACCCGTAGGTTCAGGAAGACCTCCGAAAGCAGATGTCTGGTGAGGAGGAAGATTTTTTTTTCTTAAAATTAACTCCAATACAAAAAAATAAAAAAAAAAAAATATTTTATTTGACAAGACAAAATTTTGAATTTGAAAATTGGTGGCTTCCCAGAAAAAAGTTGTTTTTGTCAAAGAATTTACATTTAAGATTTGCTTCAGAAATCGAAATTATTATCACAAATAGTATTCATTAGATACATATTTACATGACAAATACATATGTATGTCTAAGAAGGTCATGTGAGAATTTCAGGACAATAGCTTTAACTCTTTCGGTGAAATTTTGCTCACCGACGCCGAAAACAGTGAAAATAGCGTTTCGAGAACAACGCGTATAAATTTGGCAGTCGATTACACCAAGTTAAGAATACCTACTGAGCGTACTATTCGCAACACCATCACCCATCTTGAGACCAAGCGTTCATTATTGGATAATATTCGACCGAATAGACTACGTCCAGCACGCAGTGAAGAAAATATAGCAGCCGTAGCTGAGAGTACACGAAGAACGTGGAGAGACGATTCGGCGCCGTTCTCAGCAACTCGAACTGACGTATGGAACGACACTTTTACTTCGAGATCTTAAATTTTAAGCGTACAAAATACAGCTTGTGCAAGAACTCAAGCCCAAGCGACAACGCTTCGCTCGTTGGGATTTTGAAAAGTTCCAAGAAGATCCGACGTTTTCGAGGCAAATTTTGTTCAGCGATGAGGACCATTTTTGGCTCAATGGGCATGAAGAAAACAAGCTAAATTGCCGCATTTGGGAGGAAAAGCAACCTGAAGAGATTCAAGAGCTGCCATTTCATCCAGAAAACAACGGTTTGGCCTGATTTGTCGGCTGGTGGAATCATAGGTCCATATTTCTTCAAAAATGATTGTGGTGAGAGCCTAACCGTCAATGTTGACCGTTATCGCGCCATGATAACCGACTAAGTGAATATTAAGCTCGTGATCTCGGCGTCATATCGTAAAATTATGAAAACAAATATCTTAGTTTGGCCACTTCAGTTTGCAAAGTTCATGGCAATTTGATAAAACCATTGCAAATATTATCAAAATTAAAAATATTATTTATAGACCTTCTTGGCTGATAAACGCAAAATTTTTTTCAATTTATTTTGTTTATAATTGTGTGCATGTGTACTATATGACTGCATGTATATTTTTTATATACATATGTATGTATATACTTATTTATTTATTTATTATTTGTAAAATAATAATACAATTATTATTATACATTATACATAAGGTATGTACATATACATACATATATTACCTATATAATATACTTGTATACTGAAATTTCACTACTATTACACTACCATTTCTATCGATTCCACCATCAATATCGACGAATTTTAAAAAATATTCCTTTTATTATTACTAAAATTTTTATTTTGAGGAAATTTCTTGGCTATAGAATTGCTTAAAAGTGTATGGCAGGCAAATGATATTTTTTGAAATACTTTCTCATTTCACTTGAGTCACCCTGTGTGATTGGTTGCCGTACATGCTAAGCAATATTTAAGCAACTGGACTACAAACACTTGTATTGAGCAGACATCTGCGGAAAACACTTTCATTGCATACTTTTGGGCATACAACAATGAGAGCAACACAGTTACGCACTAATAATTAGCTCTACACATTTAAAAACAACTCATTCGATATGCTTAATATAAAAAATTTAATTTTAAAAAATTGAAGTTTGAATTTGAATTGTTTTTGAAAAATGCATGGAATTTCTTAAAGATAATAAATTAATTTTATAAATAAGAATTGTTATACACTTAATAGGTATACGCCCAAGTTTCAGACGAAATTTGTAACACTCAGAAGAAAACGTCGAAGACCCAATAAAATCTTTTTCAATTTTCGGGTGCTCTTTCAGTCTTAGACCACGTATCTTCTGGGTAGCCAAAAGACATCCGTTTGCATGCGAGTTAAAGTGAAAAGGCGAAACATTCGTCCTCAAGCTTGTGCGCTGGGTTTTCGACCCGCCACATAAAAATCACACCTCATAAGAGGAAGAAAACAGCCTGGGATGAAAGACCTTCCTTTTGATAGACTAAAATTATATCACTATAAAATATTTTTTTTTTTTTTCGTTTTTATGAAGTAATACCAAAAACCCTTTAAGACTGTAGTGTAGGTAGGCGTCTGCTCTTTCTTCTTGGATCACTTTGAACGCTATCACTCCGCACCATGGCTGCTTGTGAAAGGCGAGAGCGTAGGTGATAGGTCACTCAAGTGGTATAATTGTGTGTTACTCGATAACTATTTGAATTACAAGTACATATATCAGTTAAGTTAACCGATTGGGCACCCTCCAAGTTTAGGGGAATAGTTATACCGTTTTAAGAAATCTGGTATGATAATATGCAGTTCTAGAAAAATCTGAAGCACTTTGATTATGTAAGCAACAAAAACAAAAAAAACATCAAATTAAAAAATATTTTTTTTTTTTCAGTTAGGTAACTTTTGTGCGCCCACCACTGTGCGCGCTTGACAGGACCTTGAAATCTGCTTTGGAAATATAGTTGAATGATTTATGAAGTGGATTTTGTGCTTAATTTTGCGCCTCTAATTTATTTCCGATTTTATTTTTCATTTACCTCACTCTTTATGGCCCATTTTCTGTTGCAAAAATAGGCGACTAATGGGCAAATACAGCTGAAACATTAAAATAGGGCGCATGTGTGTTTGGTTTGTATGCGCTATATATGTATGTATGTATGCGTAAGTATATACAAGTGTGTATATATACATGTGCATACAATAAAAAATAATTATGTGCATAGAAATGTACATACATAGTTGCGTATGTATGTATATAGCAGAGTTGCCAGCTTATTCGTTTTAACACACTAAACTGATAAACTTTTACTGATTATTAAACTTTATCTGATTAGTTAGTTTGCAGTTTTTTTGCAATATTTTTTTTTTTTGCTATCAATTTTTATATGATTTTACACATAAATTATTTAATAAATATATTTTTTTATTTATTTTACTTTTTTATATATGTATGTATGTATATATATCTTTTTTTTTTGTTAAATTTTAGAAATATTATTTCTATATTCATTTTAAATCGGTTTTTGGCGAAATGAAGTAAACTTTTGGTACAAAAAACAATTAAGTGGCAACTCTATTGTGTATTTTTATGTGTATGTATGTATATCAAAGAAATTCGTTTACAATAAAAAAAAATAAAAAATCAGAAAGCAAATCAATCGTGTCGAATGAAAAATCATCAGAAAATTGCGACTTGCTTGGGAGGTTTGGTGGGGTTGGGTGTCGCAAATGCGAAAAATAACCAAATAACCGTTCGAACGTGCTGGCCGCCCGTAGCTTGTCGCCTTTCTCGCTGCGTGCCTCGTTTTGCGCATAATTTGCAGAATGACTAATGCCAATGCCGTCGGCAATTTGCTTTATATTTTGTTATTTATTTCTAGTATATTTTTTGTTTTTGCATTTCTTGCCTTTTGTTTACTTCGCGTTTTGATGTGAGCCCCCACACACACACACAAACGTATGAATGCGTGTATGTATGTATTTTATCGTGCTTATCGCAAAATTACGTTAGTGTGTGTTAGTGTTGATTTAATTGTCTGCCTTTATGAGTGTTTCACCTCACAGTCCCCCTTGCCCGGTTCTTACTCTCTATCTTTTTATTACTTGCACTACTTTTCGTTGTTTATTTTTGTTAATTTTTCTTTTTGTCTTCCAATGAGTTTTTTTTCTGCTTATTATAGACTTTGTCGAGCAAATTTGTATTCGCACAGATGTAAACATGCTATCTACTATCTACATATTTCGTTGAAAAGAATGTACAAAGAAAATAAATTAATTGGATTGGACTGTTGTTTAATAATGTTGATTTCAGTGTTCGCTGTTTTTGTTGTTATAGATATTTGTATTTGTATCGGCAGGTGTTCAAATCGGGCCCATAAATACTTGTGGAGTGGGTAACATAAGATATGGGCTCAATATTCATGCACACGTGCTGTACTAGCAATAAAAGTTAGTGAATATACAGTACGTAGAATATTAATATTGAAGAACTAAATAAATTATAAGAAGAAAAATCCTTAACTTCGGTTGCACCAAAGCTAGAATACCCTTCACAAATACAAGAGATTCCATACAAGAACAAGATTTTCATACATTAGTTCCGTACGGCAGCTACTACTACTGTGGGCAAGAAATAGTAAGACTTTTTACAAATTATTCAAAGAAGCCGAGAACGCGTTGACGACGAATCGACATCAAATGATGATCAATCAACACGTCAATAAAATAAAGGAATTTTGTACTTAAGAATCGATGAGTCAGTGATCTTACTGGCATCGTTGCAAGGATCAGTGGAAACCATTTTGAAAAATTATTTGGGTTTAAGAAAAGTAAAAGCACGATTTGTTCCAAAATCCCTAAATTTTTACGAAAAACAGCGTCGCGTTAACGTCTGTGAAACAATGCTTTACGACTGCCAGGATGTCATGCAACGTTTTATAACTGGCGCTGAGTCTTCGATCTATGCTTACGACCCGGAAACAGACGATCAATTGGCCGTATATCGTGTCAAAGGTGAGCCGAAGCCGAAAAACCCACGTTAAAGCAAGTCGAAAATAAAGCTTATGTTGAAAGTTTTCTTCGATTATCGAGAAGTGTGGTGCACTCCGGATTACTTCCGACCGGCCAAACTGTCAACAAGAAATACTATTTCAGTGTTATGCGTCGTTTGCGCGAAGCTATTCCTAAAAAATGGCCGAAATTATGGGCCAACAACTCTTGGTTTTTGCACCACGGCAATGCACCGTCGGATACTGAATTGATTCTTCGTGAGTTCTTCACCAAACGTTCAATCTATGTATGTCGTGCCGCGACAACCGTATTCACCTGATTTAGCTCCAAGTGACTTCTGGCTATTCAGCAAACTCAAACAACCGCTACGAGGAAATCGTTTTGAGTCAATTGAACGTGAGTCGCTAGACGCATTGAAGGCTATTCCGGAAATTGACTTTAACAATTGTTTCGAGCATTGGGAAAAGCTTCGGTTGAAGGGGTATTTGAGGCAAGCGAATAACTTTGAGGGCGACGACATAGCTTTTGAAGAATAGCATAAGAATTTTAAAATTATGAAGAAAGTCTTACTATTTTTTGTTCATAGGAATATATGTATATAGGGGCCCGATCTAAAAAATTTATACAGAGATTGTACCGTTGACTTGTTTTCATACACTTGATACTTGATTTTGATAGATCAGTTTATATTATAGCTACATATGATCGTCCGGTATTGTTTCGAAAAATAAGCAATCTATAGGAAAGGAAAGAAAGTTCGGAAATTTTCAGATTAATATCTCAAAAACTGTAACTTCGAGTACACTACACAGGGACATGACAAACCAGATAGCCAGAGCTATAATATCATTAAGAATATATGTATATGCATCTAGGAAAGGAAACAAAAAATTATAAAAATATTCTGAAGGCTTCTGGTAAAAAATATTTGAGAAAAAAGAGTAAATGAAATTTGCTTGACCATGTTATATCAACAACAGCTTGTGCAAGAACTGAAGCCGCTCGACCTTCCCAAGAGAAAACGCTTCGCTCTGTGGGTTCTTGAAAGCTTACAAGATCCGCCGTTTTCGATCCAAATTTTGTTCAGCAATGAGGCTGAACTGGCTCAATGGGTATGTAAACAAAAAAATTTCCGCATTTGGAACGAAGCGCAGTCTAAAGAGATTCAAAAGCTGCCATTTCATACAGAAAAATCAACGGTTAGGTGTGGTTTATGATGATAACCGACTATTTGATGCCTGAAGTTAAAGCTCGTGATCTCGGCGACATTTGATTTCAACAAGTTTATTTATTGAGAGAACACTTCGATGAGCAGATAAGTTCATATTTGGGCCGGTCGATTGGCCCCCAAGATAGTGTGATATAATACCATTAGACTTGTTCCTGTAACTATATACGTATGTATAAAGTCTAAAGCCTATACGAACAATTCCGCTACGATTCAGGCCTTGGAGCGAAATAGCACGCGTGTCATTCGCCAGTTACCCCTCGAAAAGCTCGAACGAGTCATCGAAAATTTAACTCAACGTTGGACCATAACTCAAAGTTCTTGAGGACTATAGATTATTTATAATAGAACCCTCTCTTAATCCAGAAAAAGAGAACACCTTCTTATTGCAAAAAATAGTGTGGCAGCCGAATATTTCTAATGGCTATATGGCTAATAAAGTGAAGCGTACTATAGAAATGGAGCTTTGACAAGACTTACTGTGAATAAAAGTATTAAGTACGAAAGAGCAAAATCAGCCAAAGGGAAGTTCAAATAAACGCGCTGCCTACAAATAACTCAAATGACACACTACCCACTAACGCGTTGTCGAAAGCTGCTGAAATTAAGCACTTTTAAAATACAGATTTACAGATTTAGAAAAAATACATACACACACACATGTTTGCACAAATACATATTTACAGACATACATATGTTCGTATGTATGTATAAATAAGTGGTTCAACATTTTAAATAAATTTGCTTAAATGAATTTAGCACACATGTTGATGCTGCAACCCAGACACTTGTTGAATGTGGTCAGTACCTACAGCGGCACTTATGTGGAGCACAATGCATGTATGTATGTGTGTATGGTATATTTGTGTACAAATTTTGTATGCAAATACCTACAAACATATCAACATATGTGAGGAATATTTGCAAAAGCATACATATAAACATAACTTAAGTAAATAACTGCGCGAATGTGGAGCACTCGATGGTGAACGACTGACCAAAGAACGGGATGCGACAATTTAGTCATTTCCGGTGAGCAGATAGAACAAGAACAAATATGCTAGCTGCACAACGAAAAGTCAAACAAACAAACCAACACCTAAAACTGTGACTTAAAAAAAAAATAATAATAAAATCAGCTGCAAACAGGCAAACTAAAACCACGGTATTATTTGAGAAAAAATAAAATCGAAAATTCGAACGCTTGACATAAATGGAGCGGGAAAAATGGCTGGGAACCCTCGGCGATTAGTGCTTATACATAAACATACACATGTTTAAAGGGAGGCAGGTCGCTCAGAGGGACGTCACGCAGCAACCCATGCAGATATTTTTGCATATTGGCACAAAAGTTGAGACGAGAGACGAAGAGAGAAGTAAATAAAATATTTGATTAGATAAATGCTTAATGAGAACAACATTTGTATGTACATACATATGTACAAATAGATATGTAGATTTGTGTATACATGTGCCGCAGTGAGTTGTAAATTTTGTAGGTTAAATAATAATAAGCTTTGTGCAGACATACCTACATATATATGTATGTATGTACTTTGCCATAACTGCATACAGTGGTGGGCATTGAAATGATGCCAGTGGCGGTTAAATGAAAGAGGTAAGCAATTCAGTAATATAAGAAGTAAATTTCACTATGTAAAAAATATAAAAAAACGTTAACTTCCGTTGCACCGAAAAAAGTCCTTACAAGAACTTGATTCCGATCGTTGCGTTTGTATGACAGCTATGTGCTATAGTGCTCCGAACTGAACAATTTCTTCGCAGATTACATTATTACCTTAGACAATAACCCACGCTGAATTTCGTGAAGCTATCTCGTCAAATCGAAACGTTTCCCTTACAAGGATATTCTATAGAGGTCTGATACCGGCAGTTCCGACAAATGAGCCACTTCTTAAGAAGAAAAGGATATGTGCGAAATATCAAATCCGTATCTCAAAATTTGAGGGAACAATTCGCGTATACACAGACAGACGAATAGAACTCCTTATCGACCGTCTGTCCCTTGGGAAGAAAACAATGAGCATCACCTTGGTCTTTGAGCGGCTTATAAGCCCAGGTCTCATCAGCAGTTATTATGCTCTCCATGAATATGAGATCGGAATTTGCACGATCAAGCATGTCGAAAGACCTGTTTACGGTACTATTTTTGAAAAAAATTTGCCTTATTGAGAGGAGTCGAACAAAACCACCTTTCATGCGCAAAATATCCACCAAAATCATTCAAACGGACTCGAGAGAGATGTCGAGCTCTCTTGATGTATCTATAACACTTGCCTGACGATTTTCAAGCTTTATATCCTTCACCTTTTTAATATTTTCATCAATTGAAGAGGTCGTCCGGAACAAGAGCATACCTTCAACAATCTCTCGACCGTCTTTAAAGGCTTTGTACTACTCGTAGGTTTGTGTTGTACTGACATACCATCTGATCAAATTTGACTCGGACTGACCCATTTAACCTATGCACATAAACCGAATCTTTACGAAAACGTATATTGGTACAATCGTTTTATGTGCGTATGAAATTCAATATCCATTATTTTAATTAGGATTCGGCCAGCTGGTTATTGCTTTGGCAAGAAAAGTTGGTCTGGTTGAATTTTATGCTTCCAACGGAATCACGTCCGTAGCCAATCGTTGAGAACCAAAAAAATCGTTCAAAACTGTTTTAGGAAGTATAATTTATCACGAAGGTAAGTATTGGAGTAGCACATAACATTCAGTAAAGGCAGTGAAGTAATCAAAAACTTGTCTCAAGCGAGTCATTCATCCACCTCTTTCGATCTGATGATACCATCGAAAAGGTTAAAGAAGCAGTGCTTGAAAGTCGTGTTGGCATCAGAGACATGGCAGCGTGTCTCTGGCATCTGTTATGGATCAACTCATAGCATTTTGGTTAATGTTTTAGGTATCAGTGCTTGTTACAAAAAGGTCTGAGTCTTTCGCAAAAACGACATCGAGTTGCGGAAGATTCTTTATTCAACAAACGCTAGACGATATATGCCATTATATGGAACACAAGCGCTGTTGAGAACGATTTTGCTAACTTTCAGTTTGTACATCTCTAAATGATATGTCTCATAACCCAATATCTATTTAGATTAGTTTCAGTTGTTAAAAACAAGCTTTATGTCAAAACTACTACTAAACTCTTGCAAAAAATATGATTATAAAAACGTTATTAACAAATTGACGTTAAACTAAAGGACAGTATTACAACAAAAAATATATTTATTTAATTCATTTGTATAGTTGTCTTCATGCATGTAATTCTCGAATCAGCATGTGAACGACTTTACTCATGTCGGCGTGCATTTGACAGCGCTAAGTGTTAGCGATAAGCATGTAGGTAGTTTGGGTGCATGCAAATTTTTTTATTGCGCTGCATGCAATTACTAACCCACACGTGTGCCATTTGAGGCATGCAATTGGCAAACATATAAAAATTGTACTGCAACAACAAAGCAAAAGCAATAAAAAATAAATAAAACGAAAGGCTATCAAAATTGATAGTTAATGAAATGCATACATACAAATACACACAAATGTTTTAAAGTCGAATTGAACATGTGTGTGTATGTGTGTGATCAGAGATATGTATGCATGTGAATACAATATATTCTGTAGAAAAATATCAAAAAACAGGTACGGTTAGAACTAAATTTTACAAACTAAAATTGGACTAGTCCGAAAAGGATCAAAAATGAACCAGTGAAATGAAATGTGAAAGAAGTTAATAAAAAAATATAATTCAATTAAAAATATTTTTGACAGTTTTTAAACTAGTCCGAAAGAGACCAAAATTGCATCAGTGCTCAAAATTTAAGCCTTAAATGTATTTTATTTCACTTCAACGAGAAGTTTATACAAAAATATTTCAATTTAAAATATTTTTTACAGTTTTTTAACTAGTCCGCAAATTATCAAAATTGACAGCTTTTTCAACTAGTCGGAAAAGCACTAAAATTGTACCAGTTATAAATAGAATATCATTTGGCTTCAAAGAGAAATTCTACAAAAATATTTCAGTTTAAAATATTTTTGATTAATATTTAACCTTAATTCGGTATGACTAATCAATACAAGAACATAATTAGACTTTTGTCTATTTTGAAATAGGCGACTAGGTGTTCATATGTGTGTGGGTGATTGGACATACGTCTAAATATGCACTTAGTAGAGAAATATTGAAAAAAAAAAATTTTTAAACATACTAGAGTAGAACCACATACAAATTGAACTAGTCCAAAAAGTACCAAACTTGTACCAGTTGTTAATCGACTTTTATTTGACTTTAAAGAAAAAATTATTAAAATATACTTGATTTTGAAATAATATTGATTAGTTTTTTAGCTAAAATTACTAGTTTTTTCAGCCTTGATACCTTTTTGCTTTATTTTGAACCAGACATGAATATGTACGTATGTATAAGTATGAATGATAGCACAGATACATTTACTGTACTCGGTAAAGAAGGATAAAAAAAATATCTACCGCACTAAAATTGGTCTAGTCCAGAAAGCATTACATTTATAACAGTTGTAAAATTGTTGTTTAATAAATTATTGTATTAGGTTATGTGTGCTGAAACCTGCTAAACGCGTACAAATTTACCTATTAATAATTTTGTAAAACCAATCTACGGATGTGTATATGTTTCAATTAACTGTACTTTTTTGTCTATTTTGAATTAATAAGAGACTAGTTTTGACGATTGACAACTCGTCAGGCAACGCTGTGCAAAATCAAGAGCTATGTTTTGCATAAAAAACATAATTGACGCCAACTTGAACGTTTTTTTTAACTGGTTGTAAAATAACTAGTTTGTAATTAGTTCACCTCATTTCAGTATCAGTTGGAATTGGATCCAGAGCCAATTATAGAGCACTATTATGGATATATGGACATACCAATTAATAATTTTGTAAACCCAATCTACCAATTTGGGTCTATGGTTCAACTGACTATACTTTTTAGTCTATTTTGAACTAGTAAGAGACTGGTTTTGACGGTTGAAAACTCGTATTGCATACAAAAATCACAATTGACAGACTAGTTGCACTTGTGGTTTAAGCTGGTTGTAAAATAACTAGTTTGTACTAATTCCCTTCACGTCAGTATCGGTTGGAATCGGATCCAGAGCCAATTACAGAGCAGTATTATGGACATAGGGCTAACTTCGATTACATTTTTATTATGTTTTATTCTATAAAAATATTTTTTTTCTATTTAAAAAAACTTTTTACCATGTATTAGTGTAAGTTTGTATTTCAAAGGCTTCAACACTAATCTCGACAGACAGAATGACTGAGCAACTGACTGATAGACTCGAACTGGCGGCAATGATTTTTGCAATCGTATAATTGCAATAAGCGCAATGCAATAGCAACAACAATAAAAAACCGTGAAGAAGCAAAAAAACAAAAAAGCCACAACAACAACAACAGCATAAACAGACATAAACGATCGCGCGTAAAAGCAAATTATGAATGAATAGCACACACACACACACAGTAAGTATGTATGTGTGAATGAATGAAACGCTGACAGACAAACAGCAATAACCGGCAAGAAAAACTTACAAGCGCACAAAAGTTTATGAATGAAAAATTGTAAAGACATAAAAATTGTTAACGCGGCGATTCCGTGGAAATACGAGCAGGGGATCAAAACCAACAGTGGCAGCAACAACAGCAAGACAACCGTGCATATGAATATGTATCCAGTGGGGAGCAGCAATAGCAACAACAAGCCATAGGAGCGGCAGGCAGGCAGGCAGTCGGGCAAGTGATCCCCTAAAGCAGCAACAATAACAAAAAGCCAACCGCAAAAGCCATGGCATAAACGCACAAACACACGCACACACACACATACATACATATATAAAAGTCGAACAATACATGTATAAACACACACACACAGGCAGAGATATATATTTTATTGTGGCTAAGAAACAACCAGTTTGGGCACTTCGAACATCATCATTAAGTTAATTGCTATATGCGGTTGGTTGTTGTCGCATATGCAAGTGTGTATAAATATTATTTATATATACATATGTGTGTGTGTGCGAGTGGCTTATGTTTGTAGCCGCTCTTTGTTTTTTTGTAGAAATGTGCATGGATTCTCAATCGCGCGATTAGACACCGCAGCCAAAAGGGCCAAAAGGCAACAGTCAGCAGGCAAAGTGTGTGCAAGGGACGTGCGGCGGGGGGCGTGCTGTGCTTTAGGCAGCCCTACATAGGCATTTATGTATCAGTCAGCGCAAGTGCCTGCCGCGGCTCGCTGTCGCAAATGAAAAGTTTAACCAGCTGCACGCGATCGGATCACAATAAATTCAACTGCAACATAAACAAAAAACCTGATTTCCCTAATGAATCGTCGACGCAGTTTGTGCGGATGGCGGAAAGAGTTGATAGATTTGATAGTGTTTATACATATATACATACATATGTATATGAATTATGGGTTATGATGAGTTGGAGCTTAAGGAAAGCGTGTAAAAAGTGACTTTATACCCTTTAGAAGATGGAATCGAGCGCTAGTAACTAACTGCAAAAAAATGTCAAAAGAAATTAAAAAAAAATCAAAAAGCAGAAGTTCTCAATCTTTTACAGAAATTTTTTTCTAAACCCCAAAAAGTGTACCTAAATTCTTTGAATTTCAACTGCAAGACAATAAATTTTACAAACACTATCTCTTATAACACAAATTTTGCATGCAGAAGTTGCCAAACTTTGCCGAGTATTTTTTCTAACCGCATAAAATTTACTTTTATATGCTGTGGAAGTTAGTACTAAGCGCTAAAAATATGTAAAAAGAAATTTTAAAGAAAATCAAAAGTCAGAAGTTCTCAAACTTTGCTAGGATTTATTTTTTTCTAAGTCCTAAAAAAATTTACCTAATATTATTTAAATTTGAAATAGATTTTTCAAACGGTACCTCTTATAACAGCAATTTCGCATGCAGAAGTTCCCAAACTTTGCTGAGTATTACGGTAAAATATAAAAAAAATTTACTTTATATTCGCGTAAATTAGAAGTAAGCGCTAAAAACTAGCTGCAAGAAAATAAATTTCAGAAACAGAAAGATTTTTAACAAAAATTTAATATACAGGAGTGCCCAGCTCTTTCTAAACTAACCAATATTTATAGAATTTAGACCGGATACAAGTTTAATTAAGCTTTAAGATCATAATTTTCTCTCGAATATAGATTTAAGCACTAATAACATGTTTGAAACAGTATCTATAACAACAAAGGATTATCATTCAGCGGTTTCCAAACATTGACCGCCAGTAATTTTTTTCTTAACCTATTAGTTAAAAGATTTAGAGCAGATAATCCTTTAAAAGAACTTAGAACACATATTATTTTACTATCAAACTTTATCGTTTTATATATCAGGCAATACGAGATGTGCTAAAAAATAACAAGAATTTTCGTTTAAAAAATTAATATTTATTCTTTCTACTACATAAATTTTGTCCTCTTCAAAATAGTTCTAATCTGATATTAGGCCATCATCCAAACACTTTTCAAAATCGATTTTTTGGGATAATTTCTAGCTCTTTCAGCGCATTCCATATACCTATACCTTGTATATCGTTTAAAACGATGTTCCTTTAAGGAGCAGAATGTTTTTTCTTGTCTTGACTTCAACAGTTTCATCATAATACCAAAAGTATATTTTAAAGTTAGAAAAACAATCCATTAAGCTTCAAACTTTTTAATACAAATGTGAACAAAGTAATTTGAATGCTGTTCGCTGGAAATTCAAACTTCTGTGGACCTTTATCCAAGTCGCATACCGTAAAATTAAGAAGCCCAGAAATATATACACAAATCATGAATATAATAGGTCATATATTTTAATGATTTTGAAATAAAAGTATATTTTGGAGGGTGTAAGGTTTAGCCAATTAAATATTAAACTTTTTCAAGCGTTTAACTTCGAAGACAGATTACAGACACTTGTCGGGTTACTCGTTTGAAGATAGTTAACTTTAACTTTTTTGGTTAAATGTTTCTCTTTAGAAGTATTTGTGGATCTCTAGTAGCCATGTAGAGGTGATTAGAGATTGCGCTTGTTGAAAATCTCCAATTAGGGTTGAATGAAACGAGCTCAATATGCTGTTGGTCGACATGCACAATATATGAACTTAAATAAGTTCCATAGCTCAGTGAAAGAAGTCAGATGAGAGCCTGTCGACACTTGAGGACATTTGTTCACTGTTTCCAAAATTCAAAGTGTGATCTTTGGATAAATTTATTTTGAATCATATTTTCTTTAGATAAGAGTATGTGAAAGCAACTTTTCAATATGCGAAAAGCAATGGAGTAGTCTTCTGTCTAAGGATGAATATTATTCCTTAGAAACAGGAACTATTGTATGTCCAAACTTATAGTTTAGGACTGACTATTTGAGTTAAAATATAACTGTTCTGAGGATTGGATTAAGTTGGCTAAGGGATTTCAGTTCTATTCTATCAAAACATTAGATTGTAAAGGTAAGTAAAAGTAAGTATTCTAACGGATTCTCCAAAAAAATTGGGAATAGCTTGAGATACGAAAAACATACTGGTTTCCAACCAGAGAACTTTTAGTAATTATGACGTAATTGGTATACGATTATTTATGAAACATGACATGCATACATACAAACATATGCAACGAAAGTGTAGAATTATGAATGGAACTGCAAAAGTAAAGAACCGCAGGAGTCGGTAATAATTACAAACAAACAAACAAATGCCGTGAGTAGGCACTTCGGCACTTCGGCACAAGTGGAAGGCACAACGAATATGAATGAGTGACTGCATGCACATACATACATACATATATGTATATACATATGTATACGAATTCAACATGACGCGCCCAGCGTCTAACAGTCAGTCGTATAAAAGCGAATGCGCCCGCATGCAGTGACAACGACGATCATATTGCTGTGGCATGATTGCATGTTGCATGCAGTTGGTGTTGTTGTTGTTGGGACTGCTATCGCCCACGGTCAATAGCAAAGTCAACTTATGCTTACCAAGGGGCCACTAAGCAACTACCTACAAGAGTATATGTATGTACACATACATATGTATAAGTTGCTCAACGGCGCCCCTGCAAGGCAATAAAGCCGGTTTCCTTATGAGTGCCGGGCACAGCAGCAAAAGAAAAGAGCAACAGTGACACTGTGGCAATAAAAGAGGCCAATAAAATAAGAAGGTCCAACTGTGTTGGTTTGTGTGTGTGCAAAGCTAGAGAGTCGCACTGTCATTTATATGCAGCACAAGCAAGCATAGCATAAGGTAGGATTAATTGCGTATGCACATTTGTATGTATGTATGTGTGTGCCTACGTTTTGTCGCAAATAAATGAATGAGAAAATCAGGCTGCTTGTGGGGAGCGCCGCGCCGCAGCAGCCATGATCCATCAGTCAAATTCACGTCAGCGCTTCCCTGCTAGCCCATATGGACACATATGTATGTACCAGTGGACTATGTACATATGTATGCAAATGCAAAAGTGTGTCTGAAAATGCTTAAAATCGATCGCAAACATAGAAATGAAAACGAAATTGGCAAATGTTGCAAAAAGTGGTGTATAAAAATATACAATAAGAGGAAGAACAAGAGTAGCAAGCAAATTGACGAAGCAAAGAGAGAATTGGTAAAGGTAGAAGGCAAAAACAAACTAAAAAGAATGAAAAAAAACAGAAAAAATAGTAATTTATAAGAGGGTCGGTCAATAAGTCAGCGGTTTTTGTAATTTTTCACTAAATTAAATGCAACCCTGCCAATGTCAACGATGTCCCTGTAGAATTTAACACTTTTTCATTCAACTACTTCTATTTAATTATTAATAAATGGTCAATAAAAGCAAATAACCTAAAAAAATTTCGAAGAAAATCAAAAAAGGTTTAGTTCATTAATCTTTTCAGTCGAAGTATCACGAAGTCTCTTGCAATCAGGTCATGTCCGATTGACGCGCTCAATGTGGTCCTGCATCAACTACCCATGGATATCTTTATTCACAAAACAGCAGCATTTGCGGCTATAAGAATAAAAGAACTGGGTGGTTGGAACCAGCAGAACTACGGACATAGTGTAATCTTAAATAAGCTCACCATCAAGAAATGAGACTACAAAGCTGGATTTCAATAGACACTTCCAGGAGAGGATACCATCTAGACGAGAATGGAGAAGAGGTTCAATAGGGGAGGAGGATACCATCTCAGTCTATACTGACGGGTCCAAAATGGATTGAGGAGTTGGCACGGGGGTATTCTCCACTGATCTAGGCATTTCTCTCTCTATACGTCTACCGAACTGGGCTAATATCTTTCAAGCGGAAGTTCTGGGCATAGAAAAAGCCTGCGAAGTTCTATTGGAAAACCACGAGAATACACATAAAGCAACTATATTTACGGATAGCCAGCATGACAAATTCCAGTATAGTCCCCAACTACAAGAAAGCACTAAGCTCAATAAAAGACAAGCTCCAACTAGACTTGATCTGGGTTCCCGGTCACAGGAACATTTCGAAAAAGCAGACGAGTTGGCAAAAGCAGGAACTTTCCCTAACGAATCCTAGGCGGAGCTAATACCAAGCCATACGATCGATCAAAATAGAGATCAATGGACAATTTCAACAAGTTGCAAATAACAGATGGAAAAACATTACAAAATGCACCATAACAAAACAATTATGGCCAACATATGGCAGGTAAAGAACCAACGGCTTATTAAATAGGTCAAGGAAAAGTATCTACAGAGTAACAGTTACTATGCCCCATAACAACATCTGCCGGGGCTGCGGAATATCCGGGAACAAAGACACAAATTTTCCACTTTCTCTGTGAATGTCCAGTCCTAGCACAGATCCGACTCAAAACACTTGGAATCCATCAAGCACCAAACCTTGAATGGATTTCTACTAAAAGCGAATCAGACATAAGTAGTTTCATCGAAATCTCAAATTGGTTTGAGAGAGAAGGTGAAACGTGATAGCAGATACAGAAGGTTCTACGAATAGTGCATCAAAATGGCACATCAAGTGATAATTGAGCCCGATAGACAACAGGGCTGCAGTCCTACCTACCTACCTAATACGAAGTCTTACATCGCTAAAAAAATTATACCATACTCATTGGTATAATCTAGGTGTAAATTCATCCCAATAACCCAGGTCCAAACAAATATACCCAAATAAAAAATATATCACACTTTATAACTAGTAACCGAATAACCAAATCAGTCTCTCACACGGTCGTTCTCAAGCGTTGGGCATATTTGTGACATCGTTGTGGCAAATTTTGCGAAAATATGTTGGCCTACGTCCTTACAAGATCAAATTGACGTAAGAACTAACACCGCTTGACCACCAGAATCGTCGTATCTTCGGGAGTTGGGCTGAGCAACAACTTGAATATGATCCGGATTTTCATCATCATTATTTGAGATGAGGCTCATTTTTGGCAGAATGGCTTAGTCAATAAGCAAAATATGCGTTATTGGTCAGGCAGCAATCCACACGTACTCCATGACCATTCACCATTGCATCCCGAAAAAATTACGGTTTGGTGCGGATTATGGGCCGGCGGTGTCATTGGACCGTACTTCTTCCGTGATGATCAAGACCGGCACGTTACTGTGAATGGGAATCGCTAGGACAATATGTGGTTCCAACAGGACGGCGCCACAAGCCACATAACGAATGTCATAATCGATGTATTGAAAATCAGTGGCCCTGCCAATTGGCCTCGGTCGTGCGTCTATTTCCTGTCGGGCTAGTCTCTGGTTCAAGTCTATGGTTTATGTCAACAAGCCGACGACAATTGATGAGCTTCGTACGAATATCGAACGTGAAATTGCAGCAGTATCGACCGATTTATGCTTGAAAACCGTCGAAAATTGGGTTCAACGTCTGGACTTCTGGAAGCGTGCCCGTGGTGACCATGCAAAAGAAATCGAGTTCGATACATAATGGCATCGAATGTACTTTCACAGGATTCAATAATTTCATTGATATCCCAAACCGTTTCCATTTACTAAACCGATTTAAGTTATTTGAACATATTGCCAGGGATTTCTATATACATATGTACATATGTATATGTATGTTCCTCCGATCTATGAATGAATAAATGCGAACGAAAAACAAAAGCTCTAAAAGAACCAGCTTTTCTTGAACCGATGAAGAAAAGTAAATATTCTTATAGGCACACACACACATGTACACATATACATATTGTATATGTATGTGCATGCATGCAGCAACATAATGAAGTACGAAAATAAAGTAGCGATCGGCAAGTCAATGGCAATGCCGGCGTTAAGAATCGTCTTCAGCGCTCTTGCCTTGCATTTCTATACACATGTATGCAGGTCCGAACTGCAAGCTAAATCCGCGATGTTGCTAAAAACAACAACAACGCTTGCCAACTACCAACAACAGCAGATAAGCAGAAAACTACAAAAGAGTCGCTGCCAGAAGTTGGAAAGAGCAGAAAATGAAAGACAAAAAAATTGACTTTAATCCAACAGCTGCGCATCTCGCGATAGAGCAATAACAACAAAACGAAAAAATAATAAAGAAATAAATGCAAAAAATTAGTAAAACGAAGAAGAATAAAAACAACAACAACAACAGCAACAGTGCGGTTCCCCATCGTTGAATGAAAACGAACGTGTTTGGGAAGCCGACCAAGAGAATCGCAAACAAAAACAATCAACACACAAAAAACTATGAATGAAGTACTGAATGAATGATTCAATGGACGCCAAAGATAATCGGAGAGCCGTGCCAACTCGTACATATATTTATATACTATATATGTATGTATATATTTATTCGTTCATACATATAAACAACACAAAAAGCGCGCTGGCAACGTGATCGCCAACGCTTACGCCAACATTCGCTGCTCGTCAACTACAAGGTGGAGCAACTGAGAGTTGGAGCATATGAGAAAGAGAGCTACTGAGTGAGTAAGCGTCGCAGTCGCTGTAGTCATGACAGCGCAAAGTGGCGGCATGGAGGCACAGCTGAGTCGGCTGCTACATTTGTATACACTTATGGGAGAGCCCCAGCTCATGTGGCGCGTGAATTAGAGCTTCAGCTACAGCGGGATGCCTAATATACATATACATATGTATAAACATGTGCATGTAGTGACCAACGTATGGGTACAAGCTGTCCGCCGATGTTATTAGTTCTTCGAGTGACAAATTCATAACAAAAATTGCAGATAAATAAAAAATATTGTTATGAGTTCCAGAGAATTGTTGCTGTTATAAGTATAGGATCCGTGGGGAAACTTAGTGAAAGACTTAGAAGCTAGAGATCATCCACATCTTAAAGTCTGATAGAAGTTATATATTTATATGTATGTATGTATAAATAAGCTTCTTTTTTATAACCGATTCCGGACTATCGCGGGCCACTGTTACCGCTCATTTTGGAAGATTTTCTAAAGCGTATAAAGGCGTTCGTCTCAAACGGATTTTCTCATTCAAAATCTATAGATTCAAAACCATTGGTAAAAATTATTCAAAAGGATCGAGAACGCGTTGACGACGAACCCCGTTCAGGAAGGCCATCAACATCAACTAAATAAAATAAAGGAATTGGTGCTTGAGAATCGACGCTTAACAGTCAAAGATCTTATTGGCATGGTTGGAATATCGGAAGGATCAGTAAAAACCATTTTGAAAGTTCATTGGGCCTAAGAATAGTTAAAACACAATTGGTTCCAAGCTCTAAGTTTTTTCGAAAAACAGCATCGCATTAACGTCTGTGAAAAAATGCTTTCCGATTATCAGGATGTCTTGAAACGTATTATTACAGGCGATAAATTTCGGATATATGCCTCCGACACGGAAACAGATAATCAATCGGTCTAATATCGTGTCAAAGGTGAGTCATAAATAAAGGTTATATTGACAGTTGTCGGCGATTATCGAGGTGTGGAGCACTCCGAATTTCTTCCGACCGACCAAACTAGGTGTTATGCGTGGTTTACGCAAAGCTATTCGTTAAAAGAGGCTGGAATTATGGACCGACAACTCTTGATTTTCGCACCACGATAGAGCACCGTCGCATACTGCACTGATTCTCGTGAATGCCATATGTATGTTCAACTAATATCGTGCCACAACCACCTTATATGCCTGATTTAGCACCATATGACTTCTGGCTATACAAGAAACTCAAACGACCGCTACGGGAAAACCGTTTTAAGTCAATTGAAGGCATTAAACGTGAATCTCCACGCGAATTAAAAGCAACTCCGGAAATTAACTTTAACAACTGTTTCGAGGATTGGAAAATTGGACTGAGAGGAACAACATAGATTTTGAAGAATAAATTAAGAGCTTTAAAGTTATGACCAAAGTCTTACTATTTTTTGCTCGTAGACGTATAGAAGAGTAAATGAGAATCATGAAAACAAAGAGCACAACAGAAATCGATCAAAAATGACCATCAACATTTTCGGGCCTCCCGCAGCGTCGAATTAAGATGTGTCGAATTGAATTATTTGTCGATCAGCTGAACAAGAAGCGTTTAAACGCATTAAAACGAGCAGCTTTTCGGGCAGGTAACCACGCAGTGAACCGATGAATTGCTAAATTGAAATGAGGTGAAACTAAATGGTGAATGAAGCATGCTTGTATGTGTGGAAATACATAAATATGTATGTATGTATGTATGCATGTAGGTTTAATGTGGTCAAGAGGTATTTATGTCTGGAAGTGTTTATGTATGAAGGCTTTTTTGTAGAATTAGAACTTTTGAAAAGTTAGCCTAAGGTTTTTAGGATGTATAGAGGGTATAAAAAATGTATGTATGTATAAGCAAATTTAAAAAAAAAATTGAATTTAATAAAATTAATAAAATAAAAACATCTATATTAAATATAACATATTTATACCTATATATAGTATATACATATGTACATACATATACATATGTATGTATAAGTAAAAGTCCATTAAATAAAAGCAAGAGCCCAAGCTCATGTCGTAAAGCAGATGAGGTGACAAATATGTAGTGAGCACTCAAAAGAGCAAAAATAAGACACTTTCAGTCCGCTGCTTTTCAGATGAAAATACAAATGTCAGTGTTACATTTACATTTATATTTATAGATGAACGTCGGTATGTATTTTCAAAGGGTAACTACATGAGTATCGCTGTTTAGAATTTATACATACATATAAGAGTACATGTTTGGTAGACAAGCATACATACATATGTATGTATTTACATGCATATGTATATGCATAAATATATATGTACATATATACACTCACACTAATCGGTACCTCAGCTCATTGAAATGTACTCGTAGAGCTGAAAAATTTGGCGACACAATCGAGCTCGTAAATGACAGCCTGTGTAGCTACATGTGCTGAGGCTCTACAGCAGGCGCCCGGCCAAGCGGTCAGACCACCAGCATTGAGTGGCAAATATAGGTAGCTAGTGTGGAAGTTGGCTTAACCCGTGAGTGCTCGAAATATTTAAATTCAAAAAGAAATTAAAAAGTATTTGTAGCAGACAGATGTATGTATGTATAAGTAGTATATTTATGTACGAATATATACTTATGTAGGTAAAAACTGCATAAAAGAAAATAAAAAAATTCGGATTCTTGAAAAAAAAAATGTAAAAAATTTACTCGAATGATTTTTCTACAATATTTATTAATAATATGGATCTAGAGCAGATTTATCATCTCGAAGCGCATTCTGGGTAACGTTAAACGACATACAGCCTTCACGGCTTTATGACTCCTACTGACTTTTTGACCCTTTGCTCGACACAAACTCTGGTTCGACCTTTAAGATGAACACTGGTTGAAGCCTGGGATGGCGATAGAACTATTATGCCACCTGACTATGCAGGGGTAATCTAATTTAACTCTAGCTATTCCTATTGTATTGGCATTTAAATAAAAATCTTTTTAAACTCCTTTTAACTTTAGAGAGTAGCGAAACGAACAAGCAACCGGCTAAAATTATCGATAGCTGACATAAAAAACAGGAAAAAACTTTAACTTCGGCTGCACCGAAGCTAATATACCCATTACAGGTGCATTTATTTTAGTACCTATACATATGTTCAGTTTGTATGGAAGCTATATGCTATAGTAATCCGACCTGAACAATTTTTTCGAAGATTATATTATATAACCTTAAGCAGTAATCCATGCCAAATTTTGTGAAGATACCACGTCAAATGCGAAAGTTTTCCATACAAGAACTTGATTCCGATCACTCGGTTTGTATCGCAGCTATATGCTACAGTAATCCGATCTGAATAATTTCTTCAGAGATTACATTATTGCCTTAGAAAATAATCTGTACCAAAGTTCGTGAATATATCTTGTCAAATGTGAAAGTTTTCCATACAAGAACTTGATTCCGAGCATTCAGTTTGTATGGCAGCTATATGCTATAGTTAACCGATCTAAACAATTTCTTCGGAGATTACATTATTGCCTTAGAAAATAATCTATACCGAATTTCGTGAATATATCTTGTCAAATGCAAAAGTTTTCTATACCAACACCAGATTCCGATCGTTCAGTTTGTACGGCAGCTATATGTTATAGCGGTCCGATATCGGCAGTTTCGACAAATTAGCAGCTTCTTGAAGAGAAAATGTCAATATCTTAAAAACTGAGAGACTAGTTCGTATATATACAGACAGACAGACGGACATGGCTAAATCGACTCAGCTCAAAATACCGATCATTTATATATATACTTTATAAGGTCTCCGCTTCACGCTTAATTCAGGGTGTTACAAACTTCGTGGCAAACTTAATATACACTGTTCAGGGTATAATAACAAATAATAATAAATAAATATCTTTCATATGATGGATGGCAACTATAAAGCTGAGTAGCTTCAGGCCGAAGATGGGAAACAAGCAAGATTTGGATACTTTGATCACTCAAAGAGTGAGCAATTACTTTTCTTTCTATTCAATTTGCATAATTTATAGCAAACTATTTCCATTGCTTTCTCAAATTTTATACTCATTTCCACCTTGATGAGTTCTTACCGACTTTTTACAATTAGTTGTTTGTTTATTATTTTATAAAAACATAGTTAAATACAATTGGGTACTAGGTAACTTAAGGGTTAAAAATATTTATTTCTTTCTCTTTTTTGACTGAAAATACTACATTTCGTTGGTAGGTTTTACTAAAAGTACTCAATCCTAATTGATAGCTTTTCAATTTAAAGTCAAAGAAAATTATTTTACTTAAACTTGAGTGCCCGTTAATACTAATGTGTGTAAGAAAATATTTATATAATATATTTCTACAAATCCAGAAAATATGTACATAGTGCTAACTATAACGGCATTTGACTACTATATGTAAATATGTATGTCGGTTTTGTCTCTCCAGTAGCTTCTGAAACGACCACGGTAGACTCACTGAACTTTATGTTGACATTGAAAAGTTTAAGATTGAAATATTGCGATAAAAGTCTATGTAAATGTGTGCACGGTTTTATGGTAAATAACTAGGTATATATGTATACGCATTGCATAAATGTTTATTCGGAATTGTTGTTTAAGTTGTCTACTTTTCTGCGATAGTTTTAAATATACGTACATATGTATAAATATTTACATTTTGGTGTGAAGAATTGTAAAAAATAGATCTTTTAGATGTTAGATACATATAATATATACATATGTATGTGTATGTATGTACACACATATATGTATATGATATACATATATATGTATGTATTTACATAAGTGATTGGAGCTTTGCGAATTTATTTCCAATAAAATAATGTTTAGTTATCATACAATACTAATATTGAGATAAGCATAGCCAATATTTGTTTGTGAAAATCTTATTTTACCAACTGATCAAAAATTACCCGGACTGGGAGACCGAATCAATAAAATTTTTTTGGCATCAGAGTGATTTTCAATGGATCGACTTAACACATATTGGTTACTTTTTGGGTATGCAGCTCGTCAATGCTATAAATTGTCACTCACTCTCTCATACTCTCAACCTAACTACCAATATATCATTTATTAGTCGTTTTACAAACAATTCTCCATATTATCTAAAGTTTTTTCGAGTAGGGTACACAAAACTATAACTGATATTATGAATTCATACTCGAAAATATAAATGTGTTTTCAATTGATAATCTGAAGTGAGGTAACTCTCACTCTCTCCACGCGACATACATATGTATGTATGTACAAATAAGTACATATAGTACATATGTACATAATAAAAGAGAAGAAAACTAGATATCAGATCAATATAAGTACATAATATATTTATAGTATTTTTTAAATACTTTTATACTTTCATTAAGTTGACTGATTATCCAGACTTTGCTTTGATAAAGATACGAATCTGACTAATAGAACTAAAATTATAACCAATTAAGAATTAAGATAAGGTAGGTACTTAGTTTGGACACTGTCTTCAATCTTTTTTGCGATTGATTGCATATCTTATGTGTTTTGAGTTAGTACCCTATATGGTAAAGGCCCAGTAGGAAACTACTTTTTTGCAAAATGTGACAGTACAGAAATATTTTGACAGTTATTTCTTTGCTGGCTATTAGCTATTGGGAAAATTACACAGTCAGTTGATATAATATATTACACTTATCATAGAATTTAAGGATTCTGCTTAAGTGTTTTAAATAATCTACTTTATGAAAACCGTAAGCATATAATTAACATAAAGTGTTCAGTGAGCTTCGTGGAATAGTAGAAAACTTGCCTCATATCATTCTTCGAAAACGTAAAAGAAAATGAAGCTCGAAAATGATGTTAAAAGCATCTTCTAAGCCTCTTATTGGAATAATTCTACAAATTTTGGTTGACATTAAGAATCTAAAAGTCGTTAGGACCTAAGGCTATTTTCCTTTTGTTTTTTTTTCAAAAATTGCTTTTTCATAGCAACAGGATTTCACGGAATTCATGGAACAACATTAATTGGAACAACATGTCTTCTAGTATGTTAATGAGAGAGAGAGAGAGATTTCCACAGCAGAAATCTTCGTTTTCTTACCTTATTAGACAGATTTGGTCAATTGTGACTTTTGTCTTGTCTCGAATCTTAAAAATTGGTCTGGTAACGCTTCCCTCCACTGGTTTAAGGCCTCACATAAAAAACTCCGACTATAGGCCCATTCCAGACTGATAATACCACTTAAACTAAATTAGGGAAATACCATATGTTTAGTAGCTGATTAGAAAAAGAGGTTTTCATGCTTTGAAATATTAGCATCCCAGTCCTGAGTTCAGATTTTGGTCGTCAAAATATAGTTCGTAGCATTTATATTTTCTCTATGAGCCTTAAGAATCTTTAACGAGAATACCCTTGACCAAAAAATTCCTACTGTGTGTAAGTAAACTCTAAGATTGTTCCATGATTTTTCTTTTATAGAAATTTTTTGTAAATGTAATCAGAATCTTCAACCATTTTAATTACAAGCATAAATCGTGGCAGTGTTTAAGAGCAAAATAATGATTAGCACTAAAGCTTATATGATAGCTCAACAAACAGTACACACATATGTACATAAGTATATGTATTTACAAAGATTGGGCTCAACATATTCCATCACTACTATTAGGGACTTGTCAAACTGCGTATGCCAAACAGAAATTTACATCTAACCCCGCCACCGCCGCCTCAACTCTGGTGTATCACATAAAATGTGTGTGCTTACTTACATATGTACATACTTATATACTTATACATACATACATATGTATCTATTTAAGTACATAGGTATTATTTAAATGCAAATGCGATTGTAGCAACGCAAACCGGGTAACCGGGCAAACGGTCGACGCTGGCGCTGGAAGACCGGAAATAAACGACGTGACTTTTAATAAAAGCAAATGGAACAAACAAAAAATCGGGAAATACAATATACATATGTATGTATGTATGCTTATATAAGTACCAGCAAATGAATGTACATAAAATAATTATGAATGAGTGGAAGAATTTGGAACTGAAGAAGGGAATTATAAACAACAATAAAAGCTAAAATGATTAGTGGAATTATGAATAAATAAAAAAATAAAGGAAACAAAGAAATCGGAAATGTGTGTAGTGATACGAGAACTTTATTAAAATGCCTCACTTAACAAAAGTCTAAAAGTAGTCAAATTTTATTCGACATTTGAGCGCAAAAAACTTATAAGTAAATACCTACATATGTAAATACATAGTATGTACATATGTATGTATGTATGTACATATATCGAGCTAACATTCTCACTTACCGTTGGTCGACAAACGGAGGGAATTACAAGTTTTAAACAGATCCCCAACATCTCTTAGGGAAGAAGTCAATTAATTTTAGTTAATGTTTTGGATATTAAAAGCTTATTTAACATGACTCGTATCAAAAAGACGTGAAAATTTTGCAAAAACGACGCAGTGTAAAGGTCGCAAAAGATATGCCTGTCAACGAGGCTGAGAACCCTATCTTCATCAATCATTAAAAGCATCATTACCGGTGACAAGTTGAGTTTATGAATCTGATGTTGAAACTGTTCAACAATCTAACGTATGGTGCTCAAAAATTGAGGCGAAATATACATATACATAAGTATGTACGATCCAACAACGACTCGAAATTATGTATCTACTACCGAAACTCATAATCGTCCTGTCAGATAAACAATTGAGCCTCTAGTGGAAAAATTTTAATCCACAGGCACGATACAAAATGTTCTCGTGCCAGTGAGACAAAGAAGTGCACGTAGTGTCGAGAATATTGCTGCCGCTACCGCATCAATTGAGGAAGACCCAAATCAGTCTCTCACACGTCGTTCTCAAGCGTTGGGCATATCTGTGACGTCGTTGTGGCGAATTTTGCGAAATAATCTTGGCCGCCATCTTTACAAGATCAAATTGACGCTAAGCCTTCAAAGACGGTCGATAGATCATTGAAGACATGCCACGTTTTATGCATCATGAAATTGTTCCGGAAGAACAGACGGTCAAGAAGGAGTTTTATTTGGGCGTATTGAGGCGTTTGCGTAAGAACATTAATCGAAACCCACCGCAATTGTGGAAGAACAATTTATGGATTTTACAGGAAAATAATGCACCATTCCATCGAGCCACGATTGCGACCGAATTTAAAGCCAAAAATCAACCACCGTATTCACCAGAGTTGGCTTCATGTGATTATTTCTTCTTCCTCAAACTGTAATTTGTGCTCCATGAAACACAGTCAGTCGATCGAAGAGATAAAACAAAATTCGCTGAAGGAACTGAAGGCCATTATTAAAAGTGCTGATGAAAAGTGTTTCGAGGATTAGAAAAATCGTTGGAATACATCCGTTGGGGATAGCTTTGAAGGCGACCAAATAAATATTGATGAATAAGCAAGATGTTGCTATAACCAAATTATCGATGAGTATATATACTACACATGTATGTACATATCCACTGAATCTTATATCAACTGCTCACACTGTTGCTTTTGGGGATTAACCCGGTGTAGCTTTTCCTGAGTGATTTTGCCCCCACTAAGCGCAATTTGCAAATATTTATTTTTAAAAATTCAGCCATAAATTTTGCACAGTTTTTCGAATAAGAATACTTGAACGTGTGTACGTCACACACCCTTTCAAATCTGCAAATATTTGATTTACATAGTTTTCTGCAAACACTCATGAATATATATGTATGTGAATAATAGATGTATGTCCTGTAGGAAAAATTGAAGTAGTAAGGAAAATTTTTGATGAAATTTTTCTTCACATAATATTGAATACACCAGGACCAATATACAATACACTGTTGGAATTTTCGAACAACTTGAACCTCTAATGAAGATTTTGCATAACTCATTTCAGACAAGAAATCCAAATTTTATGAAATTATTTTTGCATTGTTTATGCCAATCGATAAAATATATTTAATTTTATTTGAAAGTAAATAACTTCACGGAATCTGCTTGAGTTCATAATTATCATTCCTACAGGGTATGTATGTACATACATATAGTATGCATGAAGGAATGCACTACGTATAAGGGTACACGCTCAAAATTTGATACATATTTATACAAATGTGCTGTTTTGAAAGATCTTTTGTATCGTTGATGACGTTAATGTCGAAAAAAACCTATTACGCCACTAAACATTATTTTTATATTTCCATTCCCACTTTGTTTCACTTTTTTTTGTCATATTGTTTGCAATTGTTGCTGATTCCATGCATATTATGTATTTACTCTACTGTTGTGCGTGCTTTACTACATAAGTATGTATGTATGTAGGTATATATAATAATATACATATGTATGTACATATGTTATGTCTGTTTGAGAGCGCGAATGTTAGTGCTTATCTTATCATACAAATTTTGTATACTTGTCTCACAAAAAAGCCGCAACAACAAAAATACACATTTTCATTTTTAATTGCAACATTTTACAGCAAAGTTTTGATTTGAGTTCTTTATAAGTTACATACCTGTACACTGTAATACTGCGCCTAGATGTGCACCCTATATTTTTAGCTGATGGCTAAACTGACTTTTCTAAGATACTTATGTTTTCTAAATATTAAGATTTTTTGAAGCGAAACTCTGATAATTCAGTAAAATTTTGGTTCTGCAACGAATTTATGTAACGCAAAAAAACTCAGTCACGCTTGCAGTATACGGAGTTAAATTTCAATCGCTGTAAATACAAATTATAAATTATATTGTGTGCTATCAAAATGGTTAAAAACAAAACAGGTAGTGTTGCCACTTGTTTCAACACTTTCATTAAAACAATTTGATAGCTAAAAAACATAATATGTGAATTTATCTGGAGAGGTTTAAGAAATTTTAAGGTTAAAGTTGTTTTTCAAAACAAAAAATGTAGAGTTGCCACTTGTTTCAAAACTTTCATTAAAAGAATTTGATAAATGAAAACTACAATCTGTGTAGATAACTGGAGAGGTTTAAGAAATTTATTTTCAAAACAAAAAAGGTAGAGTTGCCACTTGTTTCAAAACTTTCATTACAACAATTTGTAAGTTAAATACTACAATCTGGACTAGAGTGATTTAAAAATTTGTTTAGTTAAAATTATTTTGCAAAATGCAACAAGTAGAGTTGCCACTTGTTTCAATATTTTTATTAAAACAATTTGTAAGCTAAAAACTACAATGTGCATATTTAACTAGAGTGATTTAAGAGATTTTCTAGTTAAAATTATTTTGCAAAACAGACCAGATAGGGTTGCCACTTGTTTCAAAACTTTAGTTTAAAACAAATTGATTATATACAAAATGATGATGTACATAGATAAAAACTACAATAGCTGTATTGTGTGTTAACGAGCGAGGTTTTACAGTTAAAATTAATTTTCACATAGGGTTGCCACCTGTTTAATAACTGTTAGCCAATCAAGTGCTTGAAAAATAAACAAAATTTTGCAATAATCAGACTAGATAGCTTTATGAAATATTTATTTTGTATAAAATTTTTTAAAGGGTTGCCAACGTCTAATTGAATGAATTGAATTCATTAAAATTGACAATTATTATTACAATACAGACAGCAACATATACGATTTCCAGAAAAATGTACAAATGTACATATGTGTGTCAGACATATTTTTTCAAAAAAGGTTGCCACCTGTTCGCAAAATTTTTATTGAAACAAAATTTATAAAGTTAATAAAATATTTAAATTACCCCTTATATTTTTAGCTGTTGGCCACATTACATATTTTATTCATTTTATAAATTTTGTTTCAAAAAAAATTTACAAACAGCTGGCAACTTATTAAGTATATCCCTGTAATTATAAAATATTTAATACAGAGCAAAATAGGTGCTAGTATTAATTATTTATTTAAAATTAAATTTTTCCCTATTAAAAATGATTTTTTGTTTAAAATAAAATTTTTTATTTAAAATGTTGTTTCTGTATTTTACGCAAATAACCAAAAAAATGGTCTAAGCCAAAAAAAATTAAACAATTTTTATTTAAAATTTGTTATTTTATTTTGCTAAAAATGTTGGTGTTCCATTATAAATAGACGGCAACTCTACGAGTTAACTTAATCAAGACTTTCTTATTTTGATTAAGAACTTTTTTGTAAACAGAACTTAACTGACAGGTGGCTGCAATCCTGACATTGACTAAAGGGCCCTTAATTGTATTTCATCAGAGTTTCGAAGGGTGTAAATTCTTAGAAATGAAAAATAATATAAACATTTTCGCTGCAACTTTTTAATGCTTGTATATACAATACTTTTATTTATTATACAAGTTTAATTGAAATTGAAGGAATCTCACATACATACATACATACATACATATGTATATATACATACACATGTTTGCCTAAAATCGAAAGTCGCTTCGCATCAATATATCCACTAAACCCACTTAATGAGGTTTGTATGCTGAATAAAAGAATGTTCATTTTGTTTATGGTTCCAGCGCCTAGTGGCTGGGAGTACGCGAAAAGCCACACAATCGCTTCGAAAAAAATGACAAAAAGGCACATTTGCGTTCTAAATGGTTTCTAAGAAATTTCTTATCGCGGCACGTTAAGAAAAAAAAAAACACACACAGAAGTGCATAAAAGAAAAAACGATATAAAAGAAATATTTGCAAAACAACTTATAACAATAATAAAATTATGGCGCAATTTCTCATACACACACATGCACAAATACAGAATTGCAAAGCAATAACGTAAACATGAGCAGATATGGGAGCAAGAGAGTCATATGTACATAATTATATATAATTTATATACTGGTATGTAATACATATATGCGAGAAATTGTGTTAACTAATGCACTCAGACGCATAAATAAAATACTACTAAACAGATAAATTGGAAAAACAATGTGTTCTTTATCAATAAAATACACGACTGACTTCTGACAGCGTTGCAGTTGAAGTTGCCATCAGCAAAAATGCTTCTACAGTCGGAGTCCTCGTTAATTTAATAGAATATATTTGAATTTTTGGCATTTTTAGTTTTTAAAAAACTAATTTATCCTTACAAGAATAGCTCAAGACAATTTATTTTCACTCACCGATTGACGCCTCATGATCGGACATATCCGATAAACTGCACATTGGCGGCGGTATGTCTTTGGTGCCATCATCAGGCTCTTCTTTGATGCGGATATTTGTCTGAATATAAAGAAAATTTTATTATTTTTAAGGAAATTTAGTCGTTATAATAAATGTTGCTGACATATTTTGAAATTTTTTTAAAAAACTATAATTTTTTATTAAAAAAAAACATGTGAAATTTTGGTCATTTTTTTTAACAAATTTACAAATAAATATTTAATATTAGACAGTATCAATAAATATAAAATGCACTATGGAAAATAGGAGATACATATAAGTACACTCTTAGAGTGGTTTCCAATTTATTGAGCCGGAGGCTATATACGCCTAACGTTGTTAAGTTATTAAGTCGAGCGCAATACAATCTCATGAAAGCGCCATATATTCTAAGCTATTCGATTATAACAGCCTATTAATTTGATAACACTGGCTTAATCGATTTGCCACTGAGGCTACCTTTATGCCACTATTTGGTATTCCCGCAAAACTAATACGGCTGTGTAAACTGACATTGAGCAATACCAAAAGCTCCGTCAGGATCGGGAAGGACCTCTCCAAGCCGTTCGATACCAAACCAGTTTTCAGACAAGTTGACTTCCTATCGCGCGACTTCTTCAATCTACTGCTGGAGAAAATAATTCGAGCTGCAGACATGAATAGAGAGAAGGCACAATTTTCTATAAGAAGGTACAACTGCTGGCGTACGCCGATGAAATTAATACCATTGGCCTCAACAATCGCGCCGTTAGTTCTGATTTCTCCAGACTGGATAAGGAAGCCAAGCTAATAGGTCTGGCAGTGAACGAGGACAAGACGAAATATCTCCTGTCATCAAACAAACAGTCGTCGCACTCACGACTAGGCTGCCACGTTACGGTTGACAGTCCTAGTTTCGAAGTCGTGGATAATTTCGTCTATATTGGAACAGCATTAACAACAACAACAACGTCCGCCTCGAAATCCAACCCAGAGGAACTCTTGCCAACAGGTGTAATTGAGAAGTAAAGTCCTCTCTTGACGAAGAAAGACTAAATTCTACAAGTCACTCATCATCATTGTCCTGCTCCCAGCATCCCTATTGGGAACTCTGCACGACGTCGTTTTTGCAAAGGACTCAAGCCTTTTGGTAGGAGCCTAGTTTTAATAAGCTACATACCCAAAACATTAACCAAAATGTGTTGAGTTGTTCCATAAGAGACTGTAAGAGATTCTACGCTGTCGCTCCAAAGCAAGAATTTTCAATTACCAGTTATTTGTAGCAGATTAGGGATCAAGGACCACACGAGCTAAAGCATAATGAGCAGAGAAGTAGCGAAACGACATTTATTTTAACCGAACTAATTTATGACAGTTGTTTGTTCGATTCACCACACTCGAAATTTTAGCGAAACATAGACAGCTACATATGTATGTATGTATGTATGTACTACTGTGATCAAATTGAAAAATGAATTTTTAATTTATACTTTGCGTGTTTTTCGAATTGTTAAATTTGTTTCTGTATGTTGGTAGTACTGTTAGTGACAGCTATGCCAAATTTCCCCTCAAAATATTCATTAATATTTGAGATACGCGTCGTTTTGTGAGGCTCTAAAAGTGAATTCTTCGATTTTTATTACTAAGTATGTCTTAACTTATCGAACAAAGAAGTGCGACAAAGGACCATCTCATACTGCATTGGTTATTCGTGATCATTTTCCTACATTTTCAACTAATATCGCGCCGCAACCACCGCATTCGCCCCATTTACCTTCGTGCAACTTCTGGCTATTCAGCAAATTCACATGACCACTCCGAGGACACCGTTTTGACTCAATTGAGGATATAAAAGCTGATTCGCAGAAGGTTCTGATGGCCATCACGACGGAGGATTTTTCGAAGTGCTATGATGTCTGGAAAATTCGTTGGCATAAGTGTATTGCAGCGGGAGGGGATTACTTTGAAGGAGATGAAATGGACAAAATTCACCTTTCAATTTGGTCACAGTAGTACGTACATATATAATACATATTAATAAATGCCTATGCAAATCAAGGCAATTTTAATATTCATTTATAGACTTTTAGATTAGCGCTAACTTAAATATGAAAAGCCTAAAACAATTAGGGTAAATTTTCTAAATTTTCTTTTAATTTGAAAAATAATGGCTCTCAAATTATTATAAGTATTTATAATGGCAAATAAAAACAACGCCAACAACGCTATTAAAAACACAATCTACACACGCACAAACATTTATAATTATAAACAAACAAATAAAATATATGAGGCAGTGCACACAACGGTAGTCAATGCCACTGCTGCTGCCATTAAAACGTCGATTAAGTGCAATTAAAACGAGAGCCAACCACTACGTGACCACACATTTTATTACCACACCACAAATCTGACAGCCCCCGGCGTGGCAATGGGGAACAAGCGTGCAATTACAGCACTACAAATGCACTTATGCGTATACATGGGATTGTATGTGTATTGTGTAGAAGTTGCTGTGCACCCTAGTGATGATAATTGGCCATATAGGCTAATCTCAATGATCAATTAAATTGTCTCTCTGTCTATTTATAAACAAGACACTTTTACCCAATTTATTATATTGCATTATAAACAATATTTATGAAAGATGCGTTTCGTACACACACATATATACATATATATGTATACACACTTATACGTATATTATAGCTGTGGCGTATAATTTTGGATGAGTATTTAGCGACTTATGCCAGGGTTCCTCACTGCACACACGATTCTTTGGCAACAAACATATGATGTGTATGCGACCACCAACCGCCTCGTTAACCAAAACATACATACATACATACATAATTTTATATTATATGAGTGCAATGGTGACACTGTGACTCTAGAAACTTGGCACCCAATGAACATTTTGACTTGATCTAGACTATATTGCATTGGCAGGTTCTTCTAGTTAGTGTTTACGGAGTTGTACTCCATCACAATCGTATACAAAGGCAGCATAGTCATAAATGTTCGTATTCGCTTTTATTTTGCTTTTTTGTTATTGTTATGCGTGACTGCGCCTACTGCATGTAGAAAGAAGAAGCATGCGTTCGCACGGCTTGCCCATATACTACTTGACTCCGAACACTAAATCCAATTGTGCATTTGACTTGAATTGCTTCCACGCACAGTATGCCGACAGAGGAGTACTTTTCGCGACAGAAATATATTTTACGATAAAACCTAACCTTCGACTACCTCGAAGTTATAATACCCTTCACAGTTGCATTTCTCATAACATAAAGGCTACAAAACGATCTTTATTTCGATGGCATACCGGAACTTACGATCGGTCAGTTTGTATGGTAGCTATGTATGTATATGCTATAGTGGTTCGATATCGGCAAGTCTCACAAATGGGCAGCTTCTTGAGAGGAAAAGTAAGATGTTTCGATGTCTCCAAAACTGAGAGAAAAGTTCGATTATATACAGGCGGAAAGATTCTAGAGCTCGATAGACAAAATTAGAACAAAGAACTCTTTCGCTTTTGTAATATATTTTGGAGCCGTCGGTGTAAATTGATTTAATGAGAGAGAGTCAGATCTGAAACCTTGATTCAACCCAACAATTTTTTCAAAAGTTTGAGAAATACTCTCAGTAGGAGGATGGAGCTATGTGTAGAAGTTCACGATAATTCCAAATTCTGGGTTTGAGGTCCGCCACATAAAAAAACACACCACCAATGAAAAGATTAAAACAGTCTCGGATGAGAGACCACCTTTTCATCACGACCCTTGTAAACGTGTTAAGAATTACGATTTAAGGGCATGCACCTGGAACGACCGGTCCCTTAATTGGTATGGTGCCACTTTCCGGTTGATGACCATGTAAAGGCTGACATCACTGCCGGCCAAAAAGTGCGATGAACCGGACAAGGATTGAGACGTGTAGATCTTTGTCACATACAGTATCGATCATGTTGTGAAAAACGGAAAGAAATTATTATTTTTAAGACTTTTTCAAATTTCAACTGAATTCCATTAATTATAAATCGGTTTTATTTAATCCTATCAAGTTTTTTTTCCAACATGACAGCAAAAAAATATATTATATAAAATAATCGAAAATGTATAACTAAAGAATATTTATTACTACTTTTACTCCAATATTAATTGACGTCACCACACTGTACCATCATCAAGAGGGCACCGAGAAAGCCATGAAGTCCGCCAATGTTCTTCTTGTTTGTGTAATAATGGCTCGTACAATTTTTGATACGAGTATGATAGCGAAGGTCACAATGTCAAGTGAATATTTCACAAATACTACAATCATATTTATAACAAGTTTGATAACAACAAATAAGTTTCTAACGAAATGCCCAAAAATAAAAATAAGAGGGGTTTGAAGTGAGGTTTTGGTGGGGAAATGTGTGCCTTACATTAAAGTTTCTGGTAATTTTAAGTGAAAAATCGATAGACTTAATTCAATGTGATTATAAGCGTGTATGTTTATTTTTAGAAATATTTATGCTTCTATGCATATATCTTATCATTAGGTGAAGCGCCTAAAAGATGTACTTATATATATGTATAATACATACAAATATACAAATTGCAATATTCTAAAAAAGCGATAACAGCATAGACATACATATGTACATAAGCTTCATGTATTATTATTTATTATCGCTCGAATTTGGAAGCATGCTTTAGAAGCTTCAAAAAATCGATTCTTTTATCCTTACTTTCTTCCAATGTGTTAATATTCTGAGAAGTTCTGACAAAAGCTAAGATAGGAAAAGCGAGAGAAATCCATATATTGAAGCTTGAAACATTGAAAACATTAATATGCATTTATTTTTTTGGAGTTACAAAATTTTTTTGCGAAGGATAAAAAAATCACATATTAAAAACAATGTTTTCCAATAAGAGTGATATGATTTCTCTAAAGAAAAAACACACTAATTGTTAAGAAACTTCAAATGTTTCTTTATTTAATGAGAAATATAATCGATACGATGAAGTTCTGAATATAACATCATTCAAATTGCTACCACGACTTCCTTTGTAGGAACGAATTCGAAGAACCTAATTTTCGTGTACTTTTTCGACTAAATCAAATTGTATGTCATAGATAGAACGTGCAATATTGACTTCGAAAATTTGGAGAGAATCTGGTTTAGTGCTAAAGACCAACGACTTCAAATAACCCTACAAGAAGTTGTCGAATGGTGTTCAATCACAACTTCTTGAAGGCCATTAAATGTCACCATTTCTTGAAATAATCGAACCCCCATACTTTTCTCGCAATAATTGCATTGTTGCAAGTGCTGTGCGGCACATAGCCCCGTCTCGTTGGAAGCAGATGTTGTCAAAAATTGGTTGCCATCGATCTATACCGCTCTCCGTGGACAGTAACGGTGTCACCAGCTTTATTTCGAAAGAAGTAGTAACCAATGATCCCACCAAACCAAAAACTACCACAAACTGTCAATTTCGGTGAATGGAATGGTTTTTCATGAATAATTTGTGGATTTTCTTCGCACCAGAATCGACAGTTTTGTTTAATTACCGCACCAGATAAAAGTGAGCCTCGTTGGAGAAGACGATTTTCCGTTTACAGTGGTCTAATGGCTTCAGTTCTTGAGTTAGAACAATTTTATACGGATGCAAGCCCAAATCTTTTTTCAAAAGCTGCCAGGTTATGGTTTGCGAGAGCCTCAATTCTTGAGAACGTCTTAAAATTGACAAATTGCAATCTTCAGCAACTTGCTTGACTGAACGGCAGCCAAAATTTCATTACTTGAGCACAGATGGACAATTTGAGACCAAAAAATGGCAAAAGCGCACGAAAAGTTGCAATTGGAGAACGATTATTTTGATAATAAAAGAGAATAATTTGTAAACGTTGTTCTAGCGTATATCTTTCCATGATGAAAATGGGAATATTACTGAATACAATGGATAAAATTACAGATCATGACATATTAAAAGATGCGGAAACGAAACTTATACATCATATCATCCTGTTTGGAAAACCCGGAATTTGAGAAATAAAATATGTTAAGGCACGGTTTAAATAGAAACTAAAGAAATTGTTTACGTTGGATACCACGAGTAGGCTTCCATGTCATTGTTAACAGCCATAACTTCGAGGTTGTAGATAATTTTGTCTATCTTGGAACCAGCATTAACGTCAACAACTTCGAAATCCAACGCAGAATATCTATTGCCAACAGACGCTACTTCGGACTGTGTAGGCAATTGAGAAGTAAAGCCCCTCACGACGAACAAAAACCAAACTCTATAAGTCACTTATTATTCTCCTGTTATATGGTGCAAAGGCATGGGCGATGACAACAGCTGATGAGCCGGCATTACGAGTTTTCGAGAGAAAGGTTCTGCGAAAGATTTATGGTCCTTTGCGCTTTAGCCACGGTGAATATCGCATTCGATGGAACGATGAGCTGTATGAGATATACGACGATATTGACATAGTTCAGCGAATTAAGAGATAGGGGCTGCGCTGGCTAGGTCATGTCGTACGTATGGGCGAAGGAGACCCGCCGGGGGAAGCAGATGAAGAGAAAGACCACTACTCCGTTGGAAAGACTAGGTGGGAAGGAAGGCTTCTCTTGGAATTTCCAATTGGCGCCACGTTGCGATAGAAGAAACGACTGGCGCGCTGTATAATGGCGTAAGTGGTGTCTAAGAAGGAGAATTATTAGAAAAAAGTCGCGTGGTGAGCAGGGGCTTGATCGGCTAAGCTGCAACATACATATATGTACGTAATATGCTATTTAGGGAAGTTAATGTCAAGAAATAAAGTGGATCGAGGCTCACTGGTGCATTGGCTGGTGATCGGAATTGTATATAAATAATATTAAAGATGCGATATTCTCATCTCATTATTTATATGAATTCCTCTTCCTCCAAGTAGAATGGCAATTGGAGTGATGTACCAGTATATTACGCCTGTGTACGCAGTTTAGTAGAAGAATATTACTTTGCTTCCACTTTAGAGTCACAGTCAAAGCACTGATGGAGAAGAAATTATTTAAAAAATAGTTTGCTTAAATAAGAAAATGAGCTACTTAAATGATATAAACTGCACAGATCTACATACTATATATACTTATAAAAGCTGAAAAAAGACCTTATATTTACAAAAAAAATTTCGGAAGTGGCATAAAACCATAAAAGAATTTCGGTGCTTCTCGACAATATCACTTACGACCAAATGTCCTGATCTGTCTGCATGTATGCGGAGATAATTTTTTTTTTTGGGTAATCTGATATGCGATCGTAACCAGCTATGAAAACTATAAAGTACAGTACACAACGGGTTATGGAGTTAGTACGGCACACATACGCACAACCTTATGGGCCACATAAGTCTATATGTATTTAGTACACATGTTCTTTAATAATTTTGAATTTTGTTGTTGCTTAACCGATTGCATACAACTGTCTGTCTGCGCCATTTTACCTTTTGCACTGAATGCTATTAAATTTCATTCACTTTCCAAGACACTGCGCAGGCGCACAGGTTCACTGTCCTGCACTGTCATACGATTTTCGGCTTCCAATGTGAAATTCATAATAATAAAAAAATGATATATGCATGATCTATGTATTGGATATGAATATTAGATTACAAAGTGGCGTATGGCACGTCTGAAGATCAACGAACGTTTCCAAGCGAAAAGGATACAATAAGCACACACACACACACGCACACGTTCATACAATATTTTATGGGTTAGTGTGGGTCAGGGTGTGTCAAACGCTCAAACGATCTAAGCAGAGTGCATAAGGAAGCGAAATACGACAAATTACCAAGCACTCACCTATGTTCTTATTTATATTTGCGTGTGTGTGTGTGCTCATATTATGCATGTAAAAAGTGCACGTTAAAATGACCGGATGAGGTGCGTGGTTTGCAGTTTAGATTACATCAAAGTTGTCAGCCACAACTGGACAACCGTCCGGCACAATGAACTAACTGATCGATTGTCTCGAATGACTACCGACATGTCTCGCGATCGGAGTAGTTCAGTAGGTAGGTGCGGACGTCGTTGGCTTGAATTTTCCTTATTTTTTATGTTTTTGCTTTTTAGCGATGAACTTCACGCGGTGAAAAAAGTCTCCTTTTTATTTATAGTCATCAAAGGCATATACACATACATATATACATATTTATGTGTATAGATTAACGACTGATGGGTAGTCAGCGAGTGACACATGTTGAGGCAAGCATATATTCATACATATATGTGTGGATGTAATGCATTTAGTGTTGCCATACTACTTAAAAAGAATTAGACTGAAAGTCAAATTCAAAACTTTGAAATAATCTCATTTGAATACGAAATCGAGTTATAAATTTTCCTGATCCCCAAAATATCGCTCAACAGGGTTGTGCGCTTAGTTTGGGACCCGCCACGTAAAAAATATCAACAATGAAAAGAGGAAAACAGCCTTGGATTGTTGTAAACTCGGCTATAACCGCGTAAGCGGTGTCTACGCCAATAAAGAAGAAGAAGAAATAGCCGCACATACATATGTACCTACGCTCCAACGACTCTCTAGGAAGTCATAACCTTGAAGTTGAAGTTGAGAGAATTTAATTCACCTTGTAAACCGAATAATTCTAAGAAGAAGATTAGTGTTTGGATTTAAGGTAAAAGCAATGTCTTTAGGAAGTCTAATACTGAGAAGTAATATTCTGCCTCGACAATTAAATCTAACATAGAACAGAGAAGCGTGACTGCTGTAAAGAGTCGAGAATTTCTTTTAAATAATAAAGAGTAGGATCCTGCAAAAATGTATGGGTTTTCCTTCTTGACAACAGCCAATATTTTATAAGACTTTATCCATGCGCTGCACGAACGTTAAGCCGACAGCAAATATATTTAAAAATAGGTACATATATGTATGTATAAAAGCTGCAATATTCTCGATCTGGAGAGCTGACTGCTCATAACATCATTTAGTTTCGACAGTTACTATTTTGTAATAAGGGACTTTCTCATAAATCAGTCTAACATTTGACATACTTAGGATCCCTCAAATATTTTAATGGAACTCAGTACCTTAAATGGTAATTAACATTTTCGATTAATATCAGTAGCCAATTGTTACTGAATAAAGCAATATGACATTTCAGCAATAGACTCGATTCTCTCATTTATTTGGCATTGTTAACTGATTGCGAAGACTATACGCTGGAGTTTACGGTAAAATAGGTTAGGCGATTGAGATGATCCCCACACCAAACTTTGTTAAAATGGCTAATACTAATTCCAGCAACATCGCCAGGTTCGCCGAAAGTGTATCTACCGAGATTTTTTTTAACCTTAGTCTGGCAAAAGCTAGACAGTTTAGAAAAAACTGCCTAAATGATTCTTCCCCGCCTTCTTTCATACAGCTTTGGCAATTTTCATGTGACCTTACTGCATGTGAGCCAATTAAACGGTCTTTTGGATAGCGGAGTACGGACTGGTTGCCAATCTGATGAAATTTAGGTAAGCGTTTCCTCTCCAGCAAGCTTTGAAGTTTCAAAAAGTCAGCAAAGATCAAGGCTAATATTGCAAGTGAATGTTTGTGGTAAGAAGATATTTAAGTATTTTAATTTTGATCGGTCAGTTCGAATGGCAGCTGTATGCTATGGTACCTGAACAATTTGTTCGAAGGTTATAGCACTGTCTTGGACAATAATATGTGTCAAATTTCGTGAAGTCGTCTTGTCATATATCATATAAAGTTTTTTCGTACAAAGACTTAATTTTGACGAAGTAGTTTGTATTACAGCTATGTATGTGCTGTAGTGGTTCGATATCGGTAGCAACTTCGCAAAAAATGATCTGCTTGCATAGAAATGTTATAAGAGCTCCTACCGACCGTGTGAACACTCCCCATATAACTGGACAGTTAAAAACTACAAAAGGAGCGATAAATTAGTGACTAAATATGTCAGAGACACTTTTACACCCGAGATGGTATGAGAGAGTTTTATGGAAGCCGGGTAAAAATTGGACAATGGACGCGCACCGCCCACTTTTAGGTGAAATCCTACTTCTCGGGACCGTCTTACCGATTTCGACTAAATTTAGTTCGTTGGATTGTTCTCACATTCCTATGTCACAGCGCGAAAATGGGCGTCTACTTCCTGCAGAGCACAATTTTGAATTCCATTCTTTCTATTATACAAATTAAGAAACAATTAATATAACGGAATAAAACTTTGTCCAATTAATGTCTTTAGAGTATGCCACCCTGTGACCAAAACATGCCCAAATTCAATCAAAACTGGCTAAAATAATTTATTTCTTTTTTTCGAATTTTCGAAGATCACTATTTTAATTTTGATTTTTCGAAAATCACAATTTTGAACGTACATATGTATCTTCAACTCACATAATAAAATCGTTTCATTGCAGGTATATCCCCAAGCAACATATTTTTATCGTTTTTAGAATTTTTGAAAAACTCTCTTTAAAGCCTATAAACCTTTTTCCTTGATATTTCCTTGTTAAAATCGATTAATCATAGCAGTAACCTAGAATAATTTATTTCTATTCATTTTTCGAATTTACGAAAATAACTAATTTAATTTTGAATTTTCGAAAATCTAAATTTTAAACGTATAGTATATGTTTAACGTACATAATAAAATGGTTTCATCGTAGGTATACCTTAAAAAACAAAAATCCACTTTTTTTTGAAATTATCGAAAATCACTTTTTAAAGCCTATAAACCTTTTATCATATTTTTTTTTCTAAAATAGATATCGAATATATGGACCCCAGTATCTATAGTCGACTTTGGCCCAAAAATATCGGACAATGTATGGGATGTACACTTGAAATTCAGAGAAAACCCTTCCTGGCAACAGTATCTCTGTATAACAAAAATGTATTGAATCGGGTCAATACTTCCCTGAACCCCCATATACCTAATACAACGATTTTCGAGCTTCCAGCGGATTTTATACCGGTCAAAATGTGAGTTATCTCAATGAAAATTAGAGAGCGTGTTTCTACCCCGATATTACCTCTAACTCCCATATACTATATATACCTAAAATTATTGTTTTTCTAACGAACCTTATGTGCAATATAGTCTCAGTCAGTGTATAAGTTGAACATATAATTTATAAAATTTCTTGGAATCCGATCCTCTGGTTGACGTTTTCCTAAGGTATTTCGCTGGCTTTGGTTCTCGCAAATTGCAAGAGTATAAATTGTTCGGTTGCACCTGAACTTAGCCATTCCTTACTTGTTTAAAATAAATTTAGCAGAAAACAAGTAAGGAAGGGCTAAGTTCGGGTGCCACCGAACATTTTATACTCTCGCACGATAAAGTGATAATCGAGATTTCATTATCAGTCATTTGCATATTTTTCAAATACCGTATTTGTGTAAAGTTTTATTCCGCTATCATCATTGGTTCCTAATGTATATACTCGTATTATACAGAGAAGGCATCAGATGGAATTCATAATGGCGTTATATTGGAAGAAGGCGTGTTTGTGAACCCATTTCACCCATATTTCGTACATGTCATAAGGGTGCTAAGAAATTATTATATACTGAATTTCATTGAAATCGGTTTAGTAGTTCCCAAAATATGGTTTTTGGTCCATAAGTGGGCGACGCCACGCCCATTTTCAATTTTTAAAAAAAAACCCTGGGTGCAGCTTCCTTCTGCCATTTCTTCCGTAAAATTTAGTGTTTCTGACGTTTTTTGTTAGTCGGTTAACGCACTTTTAGTGATTTTCAACATAACCTTTGTATGGGAGGTGGGCGTGGTTATTATCCGATTTCTTCCATTTTTGAACTGTATATGGAAATGCCTGAAGAAAACGACTGTGCAGAGTTTGGTTGACATAGCTATAGTAGTTTCCGAGATATGTACAAGAAACTTAGTAGGGGCGGGGCCACGCCCACTTTTCCAAAAAAATTGAGTCCAAATATGCCTCTCCCTAATGCGATCCTTTGTGCCAAATTTCACTTTAATATCTTTATTTATGGCTTTGTTATGACACTTTATAGGCTTTCGGTTTCCGCCATTTTGTGGGCGTGACAGTGGGCCGATTTTGCCCATCTTCGAACTTAACCTTCTTATGGAGCCAAGGAATACGTGTACCAAGTTTCATCATGATATCTCAATTTTTACTCAAGTTACAGCTTGCACGGACGGACAGACAGACATCCGGATTTCGACTCTACTCGTCACCCTGATCACTTTGGTATATATAACCCTATATCTGACTCTTTTAGTTTTAGGACTTACAAACAACCGTTATGTGAACAAAACTATAATACTCTCCTTAGCAACATTGTTGCGAGAGTATAAAAACATATACTCAACACTCGCACATGTGAAAAAAACTAAAACATTTTCGCCATAAAAACATGCAAAAGTGGCAACACCGTCAACTACAAATATACATTTCCTTTTCAATCGACAATTTGCCATATCCACGCTGTCGCACACATATTTCCACATTCGCTTTTGTACTAACAATTATAATTTGCAATTTACGCACATACAATGAACGTCAATTTAGCATTTGCCTTCGATGCGTCGAAGCGTGCCTACACGCAAACAAATACACGCACGCGGATATCTACACAAGTAGGTGTATGCTACCTGCCTGCACACATTCTAAGGATAAATATGTCTATTTAAAGACACTCATCGTTGTCAACACTGTCACTCAGCGCGTGCAAATGCTTTGCGTCAATATGTGTACCTTTGCATGTGTGTGTGTATGTATATATGTATGCATTAATATTAATATTTCTTTGCGTGTATTTGCATGACACTTTAAATGAAAGCCAACAATTACAAAAAAAAATTATTGCAATGCAAATGTCAAGTGTGTATGTGATTATGCATATATGTATGTACATACATAAGTGTGTGTGTGAAAAGAATAGCCAGTTGCATTTGGCTTTGCACAAATCTGGCTAATAACGTGACTGGCATGGCCAATAAGTCGAGGCACACGTTAATTTCCAAAGCTTCGCCCGCAAAAGAGGATATAAATAAATATGTATGTAAACGTGTGTGCTTGTATACATATGTACATATATATAAATATGTTTGTGCTTGCGTATTTGAATGATTTGCGAACGCGTAAGTAGTAGCTGCCTAGCCCCAGTGGCTTGTCCTACACAGCGGCATCCAAACTCTGATCTGCAATAGACACATACATATGCATATATTTACATACATATCAACAAATGTGAACTTTATGCGAACGCAGCGGAAGACAGCGAACGATCGAGCAAAGTGATAAATCAAAGTAATTTATAATGGAAGCGATTGCAAACGCAATTTCTTTGATTTAAATGACAGTTTCACGGCTTCGTAACATTTATTTCGTTAAACATTTATCGCACAATTAGCTAATATCAGTGTGCATCATAAAATATGCTTTCCTTCGGTAGGTTAACCCACGTTTCGGTTTGTGAGGTTAGGATATGCGCTAAAAATGAGTGTCGAGTGGACACGATGACATCAAGCAATCTGATATTGAATGAAAGCTGTCTTCGATTAGAGAGTCATGAATCGAACAAACTACACCAACATTTGTATCTTATGCTCTGAAATCGTGTTCGCTGCTCGTTTATTTGGAAATATACTTTTTCTTTGAATAAAAAATGGTTTCTGTAAGTTGGTTTTCTATACAAAACCTGCCAAAATAGACATTCAAGGTTACATACAAACTTTACAACAGACTGAAAGTTAGTGATATGTACGAAACATTTTTAAAATCAAGAAAAGATTTAAACTATTACGAGTACAGCAATAATTAAAAAATTTATAAAGGAATTATTTAATTCTAAAATTTCGAATTTTCGAAAATCAATATTGTTATCTCCAGTTTTTGAAAATCAATATTTTAATTTCGAATTTTCAAAATCGCTACTTTAAACGTATATAAAGTATATTTACTAACATAATAAAAACGTTTCTTCATAGGTATAACATCAAATAGCATATTTTTCCCTTTTTTGGAATTCACCTTTTTAAGCCTATAAACCTTTTTTCCTTGATATTCCCTTGCTAAAAACGGTTAATCAAAGGTAAAACCTAAAAAAATAATTTATTTCTCTTTTTTCGAATTTTTGAAGATCACTATTTTAGTTTGGAATTTTCGAAAATCACAATTTCGAACGTATGTATCTCTAACTCACATCATAAAATCGTTTCATTGCAGGTACATACATATATCCCCAAGCAACATATTTTTATCGTTTTTGGAATTTTTGAAAAACTCTGTTTAAAGTCTATAAACCTTTTTCTTTGATATTTCCTTGTTAAAATCGGGTAATCATACGAGTAACCAAGAACAATTTATTTCTATTCATTTTTCGAATTTACGAAAATCACTCATTTAACTTCGAATTTTCGAAAATCTTAATTTTAAACGTATATATGTTTAACTTACATAATAAAATGGTTTCATAGTAGGTATACCTTAAAAAAAAAATTCCACTTTTTTTGAAATTTTCGAAAATCACTTTTTAAGGCCTATAAACATTTTATCATATGTTTCTTCTAAAATAACATACATATTTCTATCCTCTATTCGAATAACACCTTTCACAAATACAAAGGGTTCCGTAGTAGAACTTGATTCCGATTGTCCAGTGTATGGCAGTAACATTTATGCTATAAGCTCCGATATCAAGCGTTCCGTCAAATGATCAGCTACTTGGTGAGATAAGGACAGGTGCAAAATTTCAGATCGAAATCTCCAAAACTGAGGAGCTAGATCGTTTATACTATATACAGACAGACGGATGGCGGATCAAGTTTGCAATTGTTTTGAAATTCTCTGTTCAATGCCATTTTTTAGTCACGCCAAATATTTATCCAGCTGTGCTAAACAATTTTTACCTTGATAAAAAAAATGAAATTCCCTGCAAATTGCGTTATCCCCTAAAAACAGTTACCTCAAGATTATGGACACTACATTATCAAATCTACCTTTTTAGATTATGGTTATTATCATAACAGAAAAGAGAAATAATTTGGTAACCCCAATGTGAGCACTCTGTATCATCGTGAAGTGAGGTAAAAAATTAAAAATAATCCCAAAGTATGCAGAAAAATTCTGCTATTTGAACTAATCTAGCTACTAAACTCAGAAATTCCACCAAGCACCCAATTTAAATCGATGTAATAATAAATATTATGGCAAACGAACTTTCGCCGTCTTTTTGACAGCCTGATGAACTTATGTATGTAAGAGAACAAACTTGTTTCTGAGGTATCTTTGTGAAACGTCGATTCCCAGTTAATGGCCCTCCTTTTCCAACATTCTGAATGTTTTAGCACCAGAAATTTGATTCCGCCAACAAAATTTAATGGAACTGTTGTTGAATATTTTCACTCATCGTAAAAATCGGCTATGCATTTTATGTACTTCAGAAAGACAAGCGAATACTAAGCACTAATGATTATTTTAATATGACACTACCAACCTAGAAATAAATATTTCGACGAATGGGTTTTCTCGCGAATTTTAAATTAAAAAGTCTTACTATTTTTTGTCCACATAACGAAGGACTTATGAGATCTGTACTACGAAGTTTTGTATGGATATTTTCAATGAAATCAAAATAGATTCTGTTCCACATTTAGTGCGTGAACGTCTTGAAGATGTTACATGTACATACGTGTACAAAAAATTCATATAAAATTTAAGTGCTTAGCATTTTTATCACATTTTCACTTTGCACAAATTATGGGCTGAGGTATTTATGCCAAGAACAAACGCAGTCACTGTCATTAAACGAACCAAAACTAATTATGTGCTTTCAACATATACATACATAATATCATAAGTATCGGGTGATTATATCGGGTGATCAAGTGAAAAATCGAACTCCCCCACATGCAACTGGTGCACTAGGGATGCACTTTGTGTTGACGAGCCAATGACAAGTGAAATAACTAAAGGGATCAATTTGAATATGATCCGGTACATAAAATCAAATTTTATGGATTTTTAGTAGATTGATACAAATACACAAATTCGAGTGTAAGGTTTTGTTTTTATGGGCAACAGTCAAGTTTACTATTTGGCTTGGGGCTATTGAGGCAATGTGATCCCTATTTGAAAACATGGATCCAAGGCCTTTATCCTGTGCCTACAAGCTGCTGTGCAGCTAATTAGCAGATGTTCTTCTCTTTCCATACGGGCCCATGTGGCAGAAGCGTAAATTTTCGAACCGTTGGTGTACCACTTGATTGTACTATCCATAAGCAGTAGCGTTCTGGGAGCAGAATCGTTCCATTTAGCTTTAATGCTGAGGGTAACCCTGAACTTCTTAATGAAGTTTACACTTTTGGTAATACCGTCTCTTGGGAAAAGAGCCAGTGGTATTTCGCCATTTAAGTCCTTCATGCGCTGGGAAGAGATTATCTTACCACTGCCAAACACTTCTGCTGTCATTTGGAGCAGTGTATGTTTCAGCTACCCACCCGATATATCGGGTGATCAAGTGAAAAAACGAACTCCCCCACATGCAACTGGTGCACTAGGGATGCACTTTGTGATAATGTATAAAAGGTTGACGAGCCAATGGCAAGTGAAATAACTAAAGGGATCAATTTGGATATAGTCCGGTACATAAAATCAAATTTTATGGATTTTTAGTAGGTTGATACAAATACACAAATTCGAGTGTAAGGTTTTGTTTTAATGAGCAACAGTCAAGTTTACTATTTGAGGTGTTAAAGAAATGACTTACTTAGACCCAGCATATTGATAAATTCCAATATACTGCTTGGGGCTATTGAGGCGATGTGCACCCTATTTGGAAACATGGATCCAAGGCCTTTATCCTGTGCAGTCAATTAGCAGATGTTCTGGAGTTTCAGGTTCCATGTGGAAGAAGTGTGTTTTACGGTTGTAATCACCCATTAATTGCCAATATCCCTGCCTGCCCATACGGGATCCCAAGCCTCCTGCGTAAATTTTCTCCGATGTTTTCGAGCTGTACCACTTGATTGTACTATCCATAAGCAGTAGCGTTCTGGGAGCAGAATCGTTCCATTTAGCTTTAATGTTGAGGGTAACCTTGAACTTCTTAATGAAGTTTACACTTTTGGTAATACCGTCCCTTGGTAAACGAGAGAGTGGTATTTCGCCATTTAAGTCCTTCATGCGCTGGGAAGAGATTATCTTACCACTGCCAAACACTTCTGCTGTCATTTGGAGCAGTGTATGTTTGGCTACCCGACCGTATTACCAAGCGAAATGCCGACATCGGAAATGTGCGCATGGCACCCGACACGCAAATGCAGGCGAGTCGTTGCAGTTTCGATAGTTAAAGTCCTACCGAAGTCTGCGATGCTTCCTAGACCGAAGCCACTGCTTCATTTGTGATAATCGGTCGCATGATCATGGTGTACAACCTGACAATCCTTGGCTTGCAGCCGCAAGATTTACCAGCCTGGCGATTGCACATCATAAGAGCACCCCTAATGCACCCTCACTTTCGAATGCAGTGAAGTATGAATTAATATAAGAATAAAAATACATATATGGGAGCATATATATATAAATATTTACGTATGTATGTATGAAAACAGTAAATTATGCAAACTCTCGCCACATGCGTTGCATATTAAATGCAACACTTAGTCGATAAATGCAAAACTTGCATGTTAATGAGACAACATCACCTTTTCTTTCAATTATTCTACAAATTTTGAAGATTTGTTTGATTTGATTATTTTATACATTTTTTTCGTGAAGCAGATAACTCACCTCGATCAGATTCTTCAGGAACGTCACTCGCCGATTCTTTTTCAGACGCATGCTGCCACTTGCGTTGTTGTTGCTATTACCGTTGTTGCACAAAATTGAATTGGTATTGTGGTTGTTGTTATTGTTGGCACTAATATTTTGATTATTATTATTATTTACAATTGCACTAGCACTTACACTGGCACTATTATTATGATTGTTGCTGTTGTTATTTTGATTATTATTACTATTGTTGTTGTTTATATTATTTTTATTGAATAAATAGTTGGTGTTGAAATTGAGTATCTCACTGAAGTGAGCGTTATTCTTCTGATAGAAGGAGGCCGGTGCAGTTGGCAGCATAAATCTGGTAGTTGGCAACTCTGTTTTACAAATCGCAAGTTCCATATTGTGCAGGCATCTGCAAAGAAAAATACATATACTTATAAAAACAATTGTTTAAAAATCTTACGAAATAAAATACAGTTACGGACCAATAAGCGGAGAATTTTATTTCCAACTTTAAATCATAAATGTACCATGCATGTTACATACTTATATTATGTAACATGCATGGTTTGTAATTCCTGAAAAATCAAATTTCTTTAACGCTGACCCCAAAACTACCAACATCTCAACAAAATAACAAATATTTAGCACCTAAACACGAAATAGAGCCCACAGGGCCCATATAAGAGTAAGGCAATGAACAAAAAATACTATTATTTCTAAGTCCATATAAAAGCTGATTGAAGGCCCGAGGTAAGGCAGCTATGCTTATTATGACGGGTGATCCAAGTAGAGGTACTCAAGCTGTCATGCTATTTTTATTCAGAATTGTTTGGCCTGAACAACATTTACAAATCGTTCAACTCTTCTACGAAAATTCACGTTCTGTAAAGAATTTGTTTCGCGCGCTTCACACAACTTATGATCAACATAATCGGCCTACTGAGCGTACTATTTGAACCCTATCACCCATCTTGAAAAACAGATTTATTATTGGATAATATGCGACCGAATAGACAACGTTCAGCACGCAGTGAAGAAAATATAGCAGCATTAGCTGAGAGTCTACACGGAGACCGTGGAGAGACGATTTGGCGCCGTTAGAAGCAACTCGGTTTGACGTATGTACATATGGAACGACATGGTGGATTTTATGTCGGGCTCTTAAATTGAAAGCGTACAAAATACAGCTTGTGCAAGAACTGAAGCCGCTCTATGGGCACCTTGAAAGTTCCAAGAAGATCGGACGTTTTCGAGTCAAATTTCGTTGAGCAATGAGGCCCATTTCTGGCTCATTGGGTATGTAGACAAGCAAAATTACCGCATTTGGGACAAAGAGCAACAAGAAGATTTTGAAGAGCTGCCATTTCATACAGGAAAAGGAACGGTTAGGTGTGGTTGGTGGCCCGGTGGATCGGTCCACAATTCTTTAAAAACATTATTAACGTGTTTTTGTGAATAATTTGATGATGATTTGCAAGTAAAACTTATCGCTTTAAATGTTGCTCGTAATAGAGCAGCTGTAATTGGCCCAAGTACGCTTATTATCAAGTAAGTCGATAATGAAATAGTTGCATGACAATTATACGAATGAATGTATATAGTTACATATGTATGTATGTATATGTGTATTTATTTTTGTTCTAATAGCTATAAATTAAACGGCTAATTGCATATATTTTTAGCTTTTTTACTCAATGAAGTGTTTGTTTTCTTCTTTGGCGTCACTTATTACTTTGTAAAGTACAACAACCACAAAGAAAAAAATAAAAATAAAAATAAAAATAAACATAAAAATAGAAAATAGAAAATGTGAAAAAAGAAAAAAGAAAATAAAAACGTACAATATACGAAAATAGAGACATTATCTGTAAATAACTGGCACGAAATGACAAGCTAACAAATTGACAAATCCAATTGGCGCTGTCATTTAGTTCACACTTTGCCGTTAAATTTCTGCAAATAACACCTACATACAAATTATTTGTTTACTTATGCAATTATGATGTTTTGAGCGTTGTTGTTGTGTTTGACTTTAATTATTTCTACATTGTTTCAGGCAAATTATGACTTTTTCTCAAATCAGTTGTTTTAAAAAGGCAAATATTTTAATTAATTTTTCAACACAACTCAATCTAGACACATATACCATATATGACATACGATTTTACACCTATATTCGTGTATGTATGTGTGTTTTAAGGCAATAATATGGTTTATTTGTTGGTTCAAAAATCGGCACTTTTCAAAGTCCCCAACACCGTAATTAGTAAAGGTAAATATTGAGACAAACAAATATACAAACAATTGCGTACAATATGATATACACACAACTACTTATAGACAAACTGTATATACACATTATATTGTTATTGTGTGTACAGTTGTGTGGGTATGCGTGCGAGTCAATACGTCAAAGCAGGCGACATCAAAGGTTATTTTGGCGGGGATGCGCTGTGCACCAAATACATATTTTATCTTCATAGTTTTCTTTTTACGTTTTCCACACATTTCATTTTTTTTTCTCCATCTGCGAGTGCAACTTTTTCGATCATTCGTGTAGCTAAAAATGAAAATGTGTAAAAAAAAGGCCACAACAAAGGCGCCGTTTTGAAGTTTTATGTTTTTAAGAGCGTGTTGTAATTCTTTCCGCACTTCTCTCGCTCTCTCTCCCTCACACACTGTCTCTTTCTAACTCCAAGTAAGATCTAGTTTATGGGCAAATCAATTCATATGCACACTTACGTTTGTTGGCTTTGTGACTATTTGATGGCCTATTAAGCGCAGCTCATTTCGGAAATCTTGAGATCTGAGGGAATTACACGCACACCTTTGTGGATATACATACATACACCGTATACATATTTACATAATAGATAAATATATAATTAAGGTATATCCGTGCTTGAGAATAAATTATTCGTAAATTATGAACCGTAATTATGTAAGAAGGCGCCTAAAGGATTGCACGAATAACAGCACTGTCCTGAGAGAAACAAAAAACGATACTCCGTTTGTCGGTTCTACACAATTAAAGGAGATTCAGTCTTATATCCGGATAAGGCGTGACGGATTAACAATAGCAGTCGACTTTGTAGCGTCGAGGATCAGCACGAAGATGACCATACTCCATATTACCAAAAACCCAAGAGCTCTCGATAGTTTAATGAAGAGGAAAATAATACTTAGAAAAGTTTAGACACTTACATAATCTTTTTTATTGGCGGAGGCACCACTACCTAATACCCTTCACAAACACAAAAGCTGTCATACAAGAACTTGATTTTGATATGTCAGTTTGTACGAAAGCTTTATGCTATAGTACTATGAGCTGAACAATTTCTTCGAAGATTGTAACGGCTTTCGGTAGTAATCCAAGAAGAATTTCGTGATGATATCTTGTCAAGTAAAAAAGTTTACCGTTCAAGCATTTAATTCCGTATTATGATAGCTATATGCTACAGTGATCCGATATCGGTGGTTCCGACAAATGAGCAGCTTCGTTTGGAGAAAAAAACATGTGCGAAATTTCAGATCAGAGTTCAAAAACTGTGGGACTAATTTGCGAACGGACGGGTCAAATTGACGCAGCTCGTCATGCTAATCGTTTACACATATTTTCTAACAGTCTCCAACGCTTTATTCTCGGATCACTTACCTCCTATAGCTATACTAAAAACGTAGCCAATACTAAAAATATAGCTAAGCAAACTAAGTAGAACTGATTGAACTGTGTGGCACTTTATGGGACTCCAAGTCAAAAACCATTTGAGATATCGATTTAAAGTGGTATTCTAGTCTAAAAATTAAAAAAAAATTATTTTTTCCATAATTCGATAGTATTCAAAAAGTATCTCCCCAAAAGAATTTTTTGAAATTAAAAATATATCAGAAGTTATAACTGTCTTAGTGACGTGGCAACTGGATCGGATTATTCTTACAGTTACGCTGCCTTAAACTTAACGTAAAACTTTTAGTCAAGTTTGATTTACTTCAAATATGACATATTTACATACATATTTTTTAAATATACATACATATCTATCACATGAAGCAACAAAAACTAAAAGACTGAAATTTTTAAATTTTTTTTAACAAATTCGACAAAGTTAAAAAAAATAGTGGAGAAAGAAAAAAGAGACCTTTATTTTTGTATATCCGCCACTTTATGGAAAAGAATTTTTTCACTTTTGCAGCTTTTTAAGACTGCAATATTCGTGCCAATCAAGAATCCATCATTGCATGATTTTTCAGATGGCCACAGGGGTAGTAATCACGGCGACAATGACAAAGCCTTTTTCCCCCTCTACTTCAAAGACGCATAACTCAATGAAATTTTCTTTTTTTTAATTAACTTGGTGTACTCTTCAAATTTAAATAAGCCAATAAAAAAATTATAATCAAAATATCAAATGTTTTTTTAATCACTAGCCAAAAACGCCTGAAAGTCGGACCTCTAAACTAGAATACCTTTTAAAATTGTATATTTATTTTTAAAAGTTTAACATATCTCAATATGAAATATAAAACCGATTTTTAAATATCAGCCCTTCATAGGCAGCTCATAATTTGTTTGAACCTCTAATTTGAGGACAACATTAAGAAATATCACCACAACTTTACTAATGAAATAAAGGTTTAGATCGTGAAAGAGGACCAACATAAATAGCTCTAGGGTCATATATATATGTATACTAATCATTTGATTTTAATTCCTTTGTTTATAAATATGGCAGATAAGTAAACACATGGTGGTCCGAAAACAATTTCCAACAATTTTTATTTGTTAGAAAATACATATGGTACATATACTCGTATAGTGAGAAAAAAGCACCCAAGAATTGTAATTAAATTCCCCAGGTAAATGATGTTTCAAAAAATGTATTTTGCTAAGTTGGTAGGATTGTCCTTAATTACTATGAATAATATGAATATGAATAATATGAACGCGATCTGTCAATCCGTTTGTTTACAGCAGCTGCTTAAGTCGGTACACCTCAGAAGCGCGTTGCGATTTTATAGTGGATAAAAATATAGAACGAAAGATGTATTCCAAATTTCATATTTCTAACCAAATTTCGTGTGAGGAATCGTTGCAAATGTTGGAAAAAGCTTATGGTAATTCAGTTTTATTAAAAACGCAAGCCTACGAGTGGTACAAAGCCTTCAAAAACGGTCGAGAGATCGTTGAATACATGCCTCCTTCTGGACGACTTTTGACTTGTTTAACTGATGAAAATATTAAAAAGGTGAAAGATATAGTGCTTGAAAATAGTCAGGCAAGTGTTAGAGAGATGGCAAGAGAGCTCGACATCTCTGGCGAGTCTGTTCGAATGTTTTTAGTGGATATTTTGGATATGAAACACATTATTGCTCGACTCATCCCGATAAAACTGCAGTTTTTGCAAAAAAAGTAAAGTAAACAGGTCTCTTTGGACATGCTTGATCGTGCCAGTTCCAATGCCAAATTCATGGAGAGTATTATAAACAAGTCAACAATACTCGCAATGGAGGGGAAAACACAAGCCGCAACCAAAAAAAAAACACGCCTAAGCGGGTCAGAAATCAAGGTGATGCTCATTGTTTTTTTTCGGTTTGGTGTATCATGAATTTGTTACGCAGGGACGCACGGTCCATAAAGAGTTCAATTTTTCTGTTGAAAATGCCCGAAATTATGGAAGAAAAGTTCAAGGATTTTACACAATGATAGTGCACCATCGCATCGAGCCACGATTGTTACCGAATTTGAAACCAAAAACGCAATGAATACCACCGATCAACCACTGTATTCATCAGATTTGGCTCCGTATAACTTTTTTTGTTGATCAAATAAAAATTACCGCTCTGTGGAACCCGTTTTCAGTCGATCGAAGAGATAAAACAAAATTCGCTGAAGGAGCTGAAGGTCATATCAAAAAGTGCTTATGAAAAGTGTTTCGAGGACTGAAAAAATCGTTGGCATAAGTGTATTACATTTGGTGGGGATTACTTTGAAGGCGACAAAATAAATATTGATGAACAGTTCAATATTTTTACTTTTTATGTATAATTTCCGCGTACTTTTTTGAAACATTGTATAACGAGGAAAATATAATTTCAGTTAGAACTTTTTACGATAACTTGCATACGAACCACCTTTTATCTTAAGTAGCAACGAACGATATTGCACAATATTATTGGTATGATAATATGCAATATCAAGCAAGCAATGTGACAAAAATAAAACTCTACCAGTTTCAGCGATTATATACAAATTTACATAAGTACATACATATATACAGACATGTATTAGTGTACATAATTTATAGGAGTATAGTTGGCGAGATATCCAACATTATGCGTTTTATAATGTACTTATATAGTATGTATATATGTAATTACATATGTAAATATGTATATATTTGTATATGTAGTGCCAGTATCGTTATGAACTTTTATCACAGGAAGTCCATAGGGACGTTCCGTGGAGGGTGGGCACAGAGTGCAGGGCACAATCACTACTAGCTATTACATACATTCATATGCACGCCTATATAGATTTACATATCACATATTATTAAATATAAACATATACACATTTATTTATAACGCAACAACAATTGTTTACTGTTGTTATATATGTATGTACATATGTATGTGTGTGTGTATAATAAACAATAGTTTTCTCAGTTTTGTTATTAAATTTATTACATTACGCCATTGATGAATGAGCTTGAGCTTTACGAAAATTCTTTGTTTATGTACCATACTTATATTTACTAGCACATATATACATATAAACATATACATATGTATTTGTTGTAAATAAAAAATGCACAGTCATAGATCATCGATAATTGATCGCTGATCGTCACTTAAAATGAGAAAATATTTCACTAGATTTAGCTTCACTTTTCCATAGACTTATGCGAAGTAATAAATACATATGTACATAAGTATGTACATATATAGAAATATTTTTAACTGCAGTTGATTCTAGTAAAAAAATTTAAAAAATAAAAACTATAATACCCTTTACACGTGAATTTATTATAGTATAAAAGAGTATAAGAGGTCTCTATCTTAAATTTGACAGGTCTGTTTGTGTGGCAGTTATATAGTATGTATGCTATAAGGAGTTACTTGGGTTTACGGACCTCTAGAATAAGGTCCTAAGGTAAAGTTCCGGAGACCTAGTCTAATTGCGCCTCGCTTTAAATGCGTCTTTCTCCAAGCTGTGCTTTTGGTTAGCAAGATTTCTCGAGAACTACTCAACCGATCTTTATGAATGTTCTAAGTTAAGGTTTTAACTAAGACTCCAATTTCATTTTTTTCTTTTCATTTTCACTTTAGATGATCCTGTAAGGAGTTATCCTGCCAACGCGGGCGCATCTTTTTTCCGAGGGGTCACCGGAAATATTTAAAATATTTTTTTCCACAAATTTCAGAATTTCTTTGTAAATACTTGTAGTATCTGTTTGTAACACTTAAAAATTCTAATAAAATACTTTATTTCTTATATGAGAAAAAATGTATAGAAAAAATGCTGTATTTTACCCGAGGTAACCCATGTAACACCATAATGCTCGGTTGTCAAATAAAAAAGTTTTCCGTGCAAGGACTTGTTTTTGATAAATCAGTTTGCAAGACAGCTATGTATATCTTATAAGGTTGCGAAATGAGCGGTTCCCACAAATGAGCATCTTCTTGGTTGGAAAATGACAGGTGCATAATTTGAGATTAATATCTCAAAAACTTAGGAACTAGTTCGCCACTACAGACGGGCGGAAATATGTAAGTAGCTAAGTCGGTTAAGATCGACAAGATCATTCTATACTCTATAGGTATCCGAAGTTCGCCGCTTGGTGTTACAAACTTCAAAAGTTGCCCCGTTCAGGGTATAAAAATTACAAATAAATGCCTAAATGTTTCAATCGATTACTTACATAGATAGTTTGTAGTAGAAAGGTCCTTTTTCAAAATCAAAGAGTTTATACTGGTTGTTTGAAGGATAGCAATTATAAGAAGGATTGTAGTTTAATTATATAACAAATATATTCGAGAGATATCTTTATACTCTCGCAACAAAGTTGCTAAGGAGAGTATTATAGTTTTGTTCACATAACGGTTGTTTGTATGTCCTAAAACTAAAAGAGTCAGATATAGGGTTATATATACCAAAGTGATCAGGGCGAGTAGAGTTGAAATCCGGATGTCTGCCTGTCCGTCCGTCCGTCCGTCCGTCCGTGCAAGCTGTAACTTGAATAAAAATTGAGATATCATGATGAAACTTGGTACACGTGTTTCTTGGCTCCATAAGAAGGTTAAGTTCGAAGATGGGCCACTGCTACGCCCACAAAATGGCGGAAACCGAAAACCTATAAAGTGTCATAACTAAGCCATAAATAAAGATATTAAAGCGAAATTTGGCACAAGGGGAGGGGTATATTTGGACGTAATTTTTTTGGAAAAGTGGGCGTGGCCCCGCCCCCTACTAAGTTTTTTGTACATATCTCGGAAACTACCATAGTTATGTCAACCAAACTCTACAGAGTCGTTTCCTTCAGGCATTTCCATATACAGTTCAAAAATGGAGAATATAATAACCACGCCCACCTCCCATACAAAGAAAATCACTAAAAGTGCGTTAACCGACTAACAAAAAACGTCAGAAACATTAAGTTTTACGGAAGAAATGGCAGAAGGAAGATGCACACCGGCTTTTTTTAAAAATTGAAAATGGGCGTGGCGTCGCCCACTTATGGACCAAAAACCATATCTCAGGAACTACTCGACCGATTTCAATGAAATTCGGTACATAATATTTTCTTAACACCCTGATAACATGTACTTGTTTTTATTCGGCTAGAGCATTCTGGAAGAAAATTTTTGCGAAGCATAAAAATGCAGGAGCATATGACAGTTCCAACCAATCTGAAAAATACCATATACTTATGTATAACCTTAATTGTGTTCGAATTTTCTGGCATAAGTATGCTAATTGATTAATCACTTTCCTGGTCGCAATCTTTGAGATCTACTCTCTTAAAAATAATGCTGAAAGCAACAGAAAATATATTCATCTGAATTGGACGCAAGAAAGTATCCGAATACCTTATCAAATCCTCTTTAGGCCAGTTTATGTTAATTATACCAGTTGTTCAATCGATTCGCTAGCCTGCAAGTTAATTTCTTGAATTGTGCAATCGAACATAAAACTCCTTCATTCAAAGTTATCACACAAAGCTACAGCATACGCTAAGACTATGCCGATAAGAGTCATCTGCATAATGGTATCAAAGTCGACCAAGTTTCTATAAAAAAACTATCCATGTATA